>NC_053028.1:42615188-42779081 GCF_003073215.2 Triticum urartu | reverse complement strand
TGGGATGTTTTTTTTTTGAAGTTTACCATGCTGGGATGTTGAAGCGCTTGGCAGCTGATTTGGAGGATTTGGCCACACAGTGAACGATTTGGCATGGACAACTGGTCTGGGAGACAAAAAAATAGATTTTTTCGCACGGACAGCCGAACTTGCAAATTTTATGAACATTTGACACCCGACGCACTTTGGTTGTAATTGCATATGTTTGCTGGATCTAGAACGGACATTTGATGTACAAGGTTGGATGACCAGCTCCGCTAGTAGATGTTGATGATCATAGTCAGGAGCAGTTTTGCCTTTGGTGATCATCCAAAAATGTGATGTGCTATTGTACTTTGATTGAAAATGGAATGGTGTGATCCTGCACAACATACTTTGAGTGAATGTTGAGTACTGTATGCACTTGTAGTAGATGTTGAGTACTGTATGCACTTGTGTAGTAGATATTTTATTGACTAGATATATACGTGTAGACGATTGATTACTGGTTTTAGCCCCAAGCCATCTTGTCTTGCTGTTTTTGGTGAGCTGGTGGCTTGGGGCTAAAACCACTGTTTATGGTCGTCGGTGATGGTCATATATTAGCTATGAGATGTGAGGGAAGTACTGTAACCTCAAATGTGTGTCATCATGTTACTGTTGTAACCTCATACCCATCTCACTTTGGCTAATCTACAGACCGTGTCTTGTTCTTGTACACTATCTTGTCTCTAAAAAATGCATCTTTTTCTCAGAAATTTTACACTATATTGATTCTCGGACCAATGATAAGATGATGAAATTTCTTACTGCCCTTCAAGGTCAACTGTGCTGCCATCTATCTTGCTAGAAAATCTTAGTTAGTTTATGCATATAAATAGGTGTTGTTACCTGTTTGCATTTGAGATTGCATAATATTGGAGGAACATGCTTAATTGGCTTGTGTATTTTGCACTAATGGACCGGTGTCTTATTCTGTAGTTTTCAAAGGCTGTAGGGAAGATCAAAGATGCCATCTCAGCCCTGGCAGTGGCAACAGTGGACGATGATAACGATTAAGTCACGGCGCGAAGCCCTCCTGAAGTGCCTCGAGACTGCTGCTCGGCGCTACAGGATACCGTGGTGAGTCCTCTGACAGACCTATGCACGCCCCATGTATATGCATGCCACATATTTTGTCTATTGTTCTAAAATTCAGTTCAATGTGGCTTGGTTTTGTCAGAAATTCAGTTTGCTGTGGCTTGGTTTTGTCAGGACGCAGATGACCATCGACATCCTGGGGCGGCATGCATACGACAGCATGGGGCGGTTCACGCCCGGCAGCGGGAGGCGGTGGAGAAGCTGTGGAACTCAATCAAGGAGCAGCGGATCCGGCGCAAGCACGGCAAGTCGACGAGCGGGAAGCTGGAAACGCCTTTGAGCGGCTCCAGGAGAAGTCTATGCAAAAACGGTGAGGATGACAAGGTGAAGATGAAGTGCTGCTATGGTCATGGTAAGAGATCCTCCTCCATGCCTCATGGGATGCAATATCATGTTTTCCCTTGTGGTCTAGGCCAATGGTCGCTGCAGCATTTTTCTTCTAGTGTGGTCTAGGCCAATGGCAGCATGCATACATTATATTTACTGGAAATGCATGCATTTCTTTACACGCATGACAAACAAAAGTCATTGTTGCTGCTAGGATAGGACATAGCTGGCTACCTAGTGTATGTTTTATTACTGATCAACTCGCCTTTGGGCTGGCTGCTAGTACACCTATGTATAGCTACCTAGGTAGGAGTAGCTATGTGGATTATTAAAATATTATAATCTCTTGATCATCAATGAAAAGCATCGAGATGCAGCTTATACTGGCATGCGCGCGTATGCATGCAGCATGCTGTGTATGTGCACACTTGTGTACATCGGTAGCAACAATATGCAGTGATGGTGCCAACCATATGGATGAAGCTTATAAACCAAGCACGCATGCACATTAGTGATGGTTTTGGTAGTAAAAATATACCAGCACTTATATAGTATACACTGGGTGCCAACATTTGTGATTCGTGTCAATATGGTCTGACCAACTGTGCTTAACGGTGTTGTGTCCTCTTGCAGCTCACTTGACATCGCTAGCTTAATATATTGATGGTGCCAATATACCACCACCTTAATTCCTACAAGAACTTGAGCTGCTGCGCAAGAAGTCTCAAGAACAGGAAGAGAAGTTAGCCCACTTGATGGCTCTCTTTGGAGCTAAGGTAGTTTGATGGCTGTGCTATGAACCTCTTTGTCTTTGAGCTAAGGTAGTTGTTGCATTTTGAACCTGTGAACCTGGGAGCTGAGCTGAGAGCTGTTGCATTTTGTTGCATTTTGCTGTTTAAACTAGAGCACATGGATCCATTGAAGTTATGTGATCACTTGTGAACCTGGGCCTTTCTGTGAAGTTATGTGATCTTGTGAACCTGGATCACTTGTGGATCATTTTGTTTATTTTCTGTGAAGTTATGTGGATTACTTGTGCACATGGGCTTGTGGATCACTTGTGCACCTGGGCCTTTCTGTTTATAGTTATGCAAAATGAGAACCTGGGCTCTAAAAAGGCCAAGGCCCAAACAAGAATTAGACCAAAAAGGCTTGGGCCTAAAAAAAGAAATGACTGTAAGAAAAAAAATATAAAAGGCTGCATAACAGAAAATAAAAAGGCCAAGGCCCAAATTTGAACTAGACTAAAAAGGATGTGGCCCAAAACAATAGTGGAATATAAAAAAATCATCAGAAAAAGGCTCCATTCCCAGAAAATAAAAGGCCAAATTATTGGGCCAGGCCCATGCAGATAAGCAAAATAAAGAGAAAAAAATTAAATGGGCTGAATTATTGGGCTTGGCCCATCAAGACGGCTGAAATGGACCGGGCTGATTCTATTTGATGACCTTTTCATTTGGTCGTAAGTCTGCCACGTCAGCTTGCCACGGTGGATCTGACATGGTGTGGTCGAATTGCTAGTGACCAAAACAGTTGGTCGTTAAATCTACGACCTTTTTTTTGGTCATAAACGTTTGCGACCATTCCAGAAGAAAGGTCGCTATAGTCAGTTTACGACGCCCAGCTTTTGACCTTATGTTTTTGGTCACAAAAAGGTCATAAATGGAAATTTGTGACCATTCAGTGACCAATAGTGGTGGTCATAAGTTGACATATTTCTTGTAGTGACAGCCAAAGCTCCCCCAACAGTAGTACCGTCTTTAAAGACGAGACAAGACATCCTTCCTTCTGGCGACAGCACAGTGGAACTCTCAATGAAAGCACCAATGTCGGTGTCAAAATCGGCGGATCTCGGGTAGGGGGTCCCGAACTGTGCGTCTAGGCGGATGGTAACAGGAGACAAGGGACACGATGTTTTTACCCAGGTTCAGGCCCTCTCGATGGAGGTAAAACCCTACTCCTGCTTGATTAATATTGATGATATGGGTAGTACAAGAGTAGATCTACCACGAGATCAGAGAGGCTAAACCCTAGAAGCTAGCCTATGGTATGATTGTTGTTATTGTGTCCTACGGACTAAACCCTCCGGTTTATATAGACACCGGAGGGGGCTAGGGTTACACAGAGTCGGTTACAAGGAAGGAGATCTACATATCCGTATTGCCAAGCTTGCCTTCCACGCCAAGGAGAGTCCCATCCGGACATGGGACGAGGTCTTCAATCGTGTATCTTCATAGTCCAACAGTCCGGCCAAAGGTTATAGTCCGGCTGTCCGGATACCCCCTAATCCAGGACTCCCTCACTCGTCGTAAGGGGTTACGCCGATGCTAGTTTCCAAACCGACAGAGATGATTGTCGATCACAGTCCGGATTCGTGTACGTCATGAACGGAGGAGCAGTGAGCTGGATGAGTTCCAAGCAAGATACGAGTGCCGATTCTACTACAGAAGCCGAATACATTCCGGCTTGTGAAGCTGCAAAGGAAGGTGTTTGGATCCGGAACTTTCTGGATGATCTTGGTATTTTCCCAGCCTCGGTAAAACCGTTGGACCTTTATTGTGATAATTCTGGTGCCATCGCACAAGCCAAGGAGCCGAGGAATCATCACAAGGTCAGACACATAGATCAGAAATATCACCTGATACAAACGATCGTAAAGAGTGGTGATGTAGAGTTATGCAAAATTCACACAGATGCAAATGTTGCGGATCCGTTGACTAAGCTGCTTCCACAACCCAAGCATGAGGGGCACGTTAGAGCTATGGGCATTCGATGTCTATTTTATTGACTCTAGTGCAAGTGGGAGACTGTTGGAGATATGCCCTAGAGGCAATCATGTATGATGATATTTCCTATGTGTTTATGAATAAAGATAGTCCTTGGACATTATCAATGGTGTGTATCAGCAAGTACGTGACTTGTTTGTGGACTATGCATTGTATGATGACTGTCCTAAAAGGTCCCTAGTCAAAAGGGTTGTGTGGACGCGCAGCCAACTAGACTAGCATATGACACGGTCGATGGCTTGGTCTCACTAGCCATGGAGCATTGGATGCTAACCGGATAATATGGACTTGGAAGGATCTGGTCGGATTCGACGTAGTCGGATCTGAGTCGAGATAAGGTCCAAGTCGGACAGACCCAACTATGAGACACAGCGATATGTCATCTGTGAGTCTCTAGTACAACATATGTTCTATGTCCTAAGACCTGAGCTGACGCATTTACTCGGCACGTACTCCGATTTTTGGGGAGCGCACTCACGCGACTGCTGGCAGCGACGACTTCGCCAATGATGACTTCTTCCCCGACCTCGGCATCCTTATCCTCAACGACATGGCCGACAACCTCAACGCCAGCGGTGCTGCTCATGCTGCACCGTATGTGATGCTATCCTTCTTGTTTGAGATCGTGGTAGAATTCATATTTCTAGTATGTGCCCTAGATGTGATATGTTCATCTATTATGCTAGTTCGCATGATTAGTTTAATCTCTACTAGTGCTATCATGATTTATTTTCTGTTTATTCGGATTAAATCTCGTAGTAATTTGCTCATGTTCCCAACACTACATGCTTCTTTTCTCCTGATGATTAATATATGTTGATGACCTTTGGTCGAGTAGGATATTGACCTCCTTCACTGTCACTCTCAAATAATAATCCTGTTTTTGTATATGTGTTAAGACGAGAGTTGTTCAACAGAAATCCTATTTTTATCTCAGGCAGTTGTTCCAAAATCACACTTTTCACTTTCAGTAACAATACCATGTAGTGATTTATAATCTTCAAGTTTGTGTCGAGCGTTGGGTAGACCAATGAGTACAACTCCTACTTCCGGGTGTTATGATCGCACGTATTTGCATCATGAACGCATAATACCCGCACCGTTTCAAATTGTTTGAAGTTTTAGGTTTGTCCTGAGTCAAATGTTTTTTCCTAATAATAAAGCAGCTATCGCTTCTGGTCATATGTCATCGTAATTGCCCTCAAAGTTGTCATAAATTACCCACTATGCCACCCATAAGTGAAGAAAAACAATTCATTTTTTCTTGAAATCATCCAGGTGCATGTACTACACTATCCCACCGAGTGGTCGTCAAAACTGAACAGAGAGCAGGCATACGCTGCTGTATGCTTCTTTCTTCCTGATGAATAATGATATGTTGATGACCTTTGGTCGAGTAGGATATTGACCTCCTTCACTGCCACTCTCAAATAACACTCCTGTTTTTGTATATGCGTTGAGACGAGATCATGATAGTTGTTCAACAGAATCCTATTTTTATCTCAGACAATTGTTCCAAAATCACTTTTTTTCACTTTCAGTAACAATACCATGTGGTGATTTATATTCTTCTAGTTTGTGTCGAGCGTTGGGTAGACGAATGAGTACAACTCCTCCTACTCCGTCTTTCCGGGTGTTATGATCACACGTATTTGCATCTAAACACATAATACCTGCACCATTTTAAATTATTTGAAGTTTTAGGTTTTCCTTGAGTCAAACGTTTTTATGTTTCATAGATCCATGAATATTCATGATAAAGTCTACACTATATCAATTATATATGGTATAAAAACATATTTTGTAATGATTTCTTTTTTGCGGAGAAATATTTTATAATGATACTAGCACGCAACGACGCGGCAAGGGTGAAAATACCACATTCATGGCTGGTTGAAAGGTTACAGGTGCAGCCGTGAGACCAAATGGTATATTGCCTTGAATTCAAAGTTTCTGTGGTGAGTGCGGAATGCTGTCTTTGGACTTTGGTTCATCTCCTGCAGCAATTTGTATCTCATGGTACCCCGGGCGCAAATCTAACTTGGTATAGAATGTTGGGCCGTCCAATTCGTCCAGCAGTTTGTCAACAATCGACATGGGAAATTTGTCTTTCACTGTCACTGCCTTCAGTTGCCTATTGTCGACGCAAATCGCCAGGTGTTATCTTTCTTGCGCACCAACAACACAGGCAAAGTGCGAACCAACATGTGATTGGATGGTTAAGAGGACAGTGATATCCCTAGCCCATCAGGGTTATCCTAGACTTGACATGGGTGCTCGCATTTTTGTATTTATTTCAGGCCTTCCGACGATGTGCATTCAGTGAAAAAAGATGTTCCATCTACTATGAAGGCGTCTATGGCGACTTCGTCAATCCCAAGATGGTGTGACGGCTCAGTCTCTCATATGTGCTCACAGAGGTAGGGCGTGCGTGCGTGCGTTCATTGTGGTGAGTGTATGTGCGTATGTATGAGAGTCTATGTATGTAATATGTTAAAAAAACGGCACAGGCAAAGCAAACGGGTTGTGACTGCATTGAATGATCCCTTGTTCTAGCATTGCTCGTACTTGTTTTTTGATTTCATCTTTCTGCTGTGAAGTGTAGCGATAAGGCTTCACCGACATTGCACGCACACCTACAATAAGTTGATATGATGGTCGTCATCTCGCCGTGGTGGAAGGTCTTGTGTTGTTCGAAAGCATCTATATTTTTGTCGAGAACATGCTGAATTTGAACCAGCAACGTACAATGGCTAGAAACCGGGGGAGGAAGTGGGAGGAGAAGAAGAAGAAGAGAGAAGGTGCGACAGCCAAGATGACAGAGAGGTTCGAAGACATCATGCCGAAGGAAGAGACACATGCATCAAATGCATTGACGTGAAAGAGGAAAAGAAGACCGAGAGGTTTGAAAAGTTCATCATTGTGCAAGAGAAGTTGGCCAAGCTCCAAGAGAAGAAGGTTGAGCTCACGACCGCTTTGGAGGACAACAAGATTTTTGACCATGAAGATGTTGGACTTGGATCCCGATGCGGTGAAGATCGTGCAAGCCTACTATGCTATAATGTTCAAGCGCTTGGCGGCCGATTTGGAGGAGTCTACCATACAGCAAAGGATTTGGCACAGACAGCTGGTTTGGGAGACAAAAAATGAGGTTTTCTGCATGGACAGCCAAACTTGCAAGTTTAACATTTGACACATCCGAAGTGTTTGATTATAATTGCATATATTTGCACTTCATATTAAATTGCTACATTGATCTATATATGCGTGTCAAACTAAGGAGGCCGGACCTTGGACAGACATTTGATGCACAAGGTTGGATGGCTAGCTCTATTAGCGTTGTCTGCGGGCACATCCGAATGTGTTGGCAAATATTTAGGATGTCTGTTTTGAGGAACAGGCGTCGAAGATACATGAATGGTTGTAGATCCTGTTATCGAGAGACCAATTGTGCCGTACCGCTTCCCTAAAGAAAATGTACCGTACCACTAGCTACCCATTGCATGCTCCGAGATATATGCGTGCCACGCTTCCTGTGCATTGGGTTGGCGTGAGGTGTGTGGTTTGTTGGTTGGGAGTGTGATGAGAGGCTTCCGGGGGCCCGAAAAGGCTCCGCGACATGATGTCACAATATTGGTGGGGTGATGGCAAACACACCGGAAAAAGATGCATTGTATATCATGGTGAAAATGTACATTCCAAAAATGAGTAGTGGTATGGGGTTCAGAGATATGCTCCCTCCGTTTCTTTTTACTCTGCATATAAGGTTTGATCAAAGTCAAGCTTGGTAAAGTTTGACTAACTTTATATTAAAAAATATAAACATTGACAATATGAAATCAATATTTTCAGATGCACAACAAAATGTATTTTCATACTGTATAGTTTTAGTATTGTAGATGTTCATATTTTTTCATATAAATTTGGTCAAACTTTATGTAGTTTGACTTTGATCAAATCTTATATGTGAAGTAAAAAGAAACAGGGGGAGTACATTGCCTCAACCTTGCTCTGCTTGCTGAACGGGCGTGGTGATTAATCGAGAACGTAGATTCTCTTTGTGCTATAGTGCTACGAGAAAGATAGTACCCTTCTAGAGACCCTTCGAATGCAGAGGCGAAAAAGGTAGCTCCTATACACGGCAGAGCATATGTGAAGGGATCAAAACTGTCAAAAAAGGTCATATGTTGGCGTGTCTATGATAGTAACAGTATAGACATGTGGAAGGATGAGTGGATCCCTCATGGTCCTTCGAGAAGAACTATAATTGATCCTCGAAGGTGAATGAACATTGTTGCAATTCATGAACAGTTGGGTGTTTGCCTTAGCATGTGTTAAACGCCGTTGTGCACCAACGTTCAAATGTTCTGATGCTTTGATTTCCCTGCCAAGGCGTAAATGTAATTTCCACAGTATACACATTTCATTTTGGCAAACAATGAATTCATACTTTTTTGGGAACACTATAAATGCATACATTATTATTATCTATATATAGGTGTGCATATATAGAGTATTATGCATATCCTGGTGACCACATAAAGGCCTTCCTTGATTACTTGCAATTTTATTCAAACAAATAATTATTTGTTACTCCTTGTGTGGAAAACTACTAATTTAGTACTCTAACTACAAGTACGGATATGCAGTCGATAAAAATACATGATTGCCACCCTTAATTACATTACACCTTTCTTTTTGAGAAGTACTCCATCTGTAAAAATATAAGAGCGTTTAGTCTTATATTTCTTTACGGAGGGAGTACTTATTACATTCCATCTAAAGCCTCGAACTAAATTGTTTCCAAAAATAGCATGCCCGTTCTTTGCATTATAAACAACCATGCGAAGGCAGGTAGCTCGTCCGGCAACCACTAGCTGAATAATACACATCCCAGCAGTCTGTAACCTTCGCTAGGTCTCTCAGCACTCCCCAAACAAGCTCGCGAAGTCAGGATGAGGCCGTTCTACACGATGCTACTAGCCCTCGCCATTGTGGTGCTCTGTTCAGGTATGCATATCCACTCACCGACTCACGTTGGCATATCTACGTGCGTTATTAGTTTCAACTTTTCAAGTAACACAAACTGGAGGTAATATATATGCCTCGCGCTAACTTCTCTGTGTGCGCTGTTCGATCCGTAGATGTGGTGACAGAGGTGGTGACGGCTAACGGCGGTGGCGCCACTGCGACGGTGACCCCCATGGACTGCAAGGTGCTCCCGACCATCCCCGGCATATGCAATCCTGACAAGTGCATGGAGTACTGCCAGCACCGCATCAGCGGCACCTCGGTGGGCGAGTGCGTTTCCGACGGATGCCAGTGCACGTACTGCGGTATCCCACCTAGTGGTCGTCGGAACTGAACGGAGAGCAGGCAAACGCTGCTGCATGCTTCTTTTTCCTGATGAATAATGATAATATGTTGATGACGTTTGGTCGAGTAGGATATTGACCTCCTTAATTGTCACTCTCAAATAATGCTCGTGTTTTTATATATTTTATATCGCAAAAAGAAATACAAGCAATGGCAGGATTCATGTGATAAAGAAAGAGCCAACCTGAATTGATGTTATTAAATACCTCTATCGCACTTTTCTCCTTTCTTCCTTTCTTTTTCTTTTTTCTTTTTTCCTATTTCCTTTCCTTTTCTCGTTTTTTCAAACAGTTTTTTTTCGGGTTTTATTTTTCTTTTTTTTCCTTTTTCTTTTGAAATGTGCAAACTTTTTCAATTTCGCTTTTTCTAAAAATCAATAAACTTATTTTAATTTTGTGAATATTTTCTCAAAATTGGTTAATTTTTTTAAATTTGTGATCTTCTTATCAATATTGATGAACTTTTTTTCTAAATCGATGAGCCTTTTTAAAAATGTATGAATTTTTTCAAAGTTGATGAACTTTGCTTTTCAAAATCGATGGACTTTTTCAAAATCGATAAACTTTTTCCAAATCCTTGGAAATTTTTTCCAAAATCCGTGAATTTTTTTCTATTCATGGTATTTTTCAATTTGTGAACATTTTACAAATCCACAAACTTTTTTTCAAATCCATGAACTTTTCCGAAAAGATGAACCACTTGTCGAAAGTCAACGGTTAATGGTCAACTTGTTGAACCACGAAGAACCAATTGGGCGTATGCTCCTCACGAGCGACGGCTGATCGCTCGTGTAGTTCGGCCGGCCCCATGAAAGGTGACGTGCGAGCGCTGCGTCCACTAACTGGCGCAACAAGCGCTGACTAGGAGCTCCCGTTGTATAGGAAGTAGCGTCATACAAACCGGCGCACACACCTCTCCGTCCTCGGCTTGGCCCATTTGTTTATTTTTCTTTTTTTTAACCTTCAAAATATAGGTGCATGAAGTAGAATTCCAACTATTGAACTCTTGGATTACTTCCGCCCGCTATAACTTCGAACTGTGAACTCTTTCTTAAATTTGTGAATCTTTTCAATTTGTAGATTGATTAAGGTGGTGCTTAATGTTCTCGTTTTCCAAACTTTTTTCACAAATTTAAGGAATGTTTGCATTTCAAAAATATTGATAATTGTTTTCAAAAGTATGTGGTTTGCCTGTCCATTAGGTGGACGTTCCCTAGATTTGTAGATTGATCAAGGTGGAGCTTCTGACCTTAATGGCAATTTCTCCCTCAGACCGTATTTCTTGAAGGGTCGCGGTGGATCTATTCCACCTAGGCACCAGGATGCTTCGGGAAGATTTTTGTACCCGCCTACTTGCCTATCTCGGCCTCGAGGAGGGCAGTCGGGCTTCTCGGCCCACTCGCACTTAGATAGCACGTTGTCCTTGGCCTCCTCATCTAGCTCTGGAAGCGGGATCCTTCAAGGGTAGAACTGATTAACCCTGGCCTTCCCAAGATTGTGATCAAGTTCCTTCTCAGCCCTGAGGGACTCGACCTACCCTTCATTAAGTTCATTATGTTCGGATTTAAGCCACTGGGACTTTTGCTTGATGCTTTTGTACGTGCTGGCCAATCTTCCGTGGAATATTTCGAGCAGAGGTACCTCAAGGGGTTCCTCGAAGAGATCGTATTCATCGGGCCCGAGGCTTCTATCTTCCTCGGACTCTGGCATGTAGTTGCTATCCTCAGGGTCATCTTCGTCTCGTTGATCATATCGTCGTTGTTGTTGTCATTGTTGGCGTTCTGGTTGTTGGCGTTGTCCTGAGCGGCACTATTGTCGGGAGTATCTTCAATTGGTTAGATAAGGTCATGGAAAAAAATGGGTCCATTCAAGGATGTCGAGAAACAACGTGCTCTTAGACTGGGCCTCCTAGCCTACCTGAACACTCTCTGCTCAACATGGTCTATGTTTGTACATACTTGAAGTGACCACAAATTTTGCAAGCAGGTCGGTCTGCCCATCATAAGGATACAAGCTAGGTTTGATTGATTTTCGACACCATATGCAAGTTGCGACACGTCAACCCATTTATCATTCTTTTTTGACTGAGAAAACTCCACCCGATGCAAAATTTGTAGAAAACAAAAACAACTTGACATGACGCCTTGAATTGGTCATACTAGGTCATGATAAAAAATGGAACCATTTTAAGATTGGCGAGAAACAAGGTGCTCTTAGACGGAGCCTCGTGGCCTGCTCGGACACTCTCCGTTGAACATGGCCTACCTTTGGCTCTTTTTAAATGACCCCATATTTTGCAAGGAGGTCGGCATGCCCATGGTAGGCATCCATGCTAGGGTTGAATAATTTCCAACATCGTATGCAAGTTGTGACACGCGCGGCCATTTATCGGCCTTTCTTGACAGAGAGAACTCCACAAAATGTAAAATTTATCAAAAACCAAAACAACTTGGCATGGTGCCTTAAATTGGTTATACAAGGCCATGGCAAAACTTAGGGCTTAAAGAAAGTGGAAGAAAACATGCTCTCACACTGAGTCGTATGGCCTTGTGGCCCACCCGAATACCCTCCGTTGAACATGCTCTACTTTTGCACATTTTTTAAATGACCCCAACTTTGCAAGTAGGTGGGCATGACCATGATAGGAATCCATGTCAGGTTTGAATATTTTTCGACAAAGTATGCATCCGGCCATTTATCGATCTTTTCTTACCGAGGAAAATACAGAAAACGCAAAATTTGTCTAAAACGACCAACTTGGCATGGTGGCTTCAATTGGTCATATAAGGTCATGTAAAAAAAATAGTGTCCATTTCAAGAATGTCGAGAAACAACATGCTGTCACACAAAGCCTACTGGCCTATCCAAACACCCTTTGTTCAACATAGTCTATTTTTGGACATTCTTAAATGGACCCCCAACTTTTGCAAGCAGGTGGGCATGCCCATGGTAGGTATGCATACCAGATTTGAACGATTTCCGACACTGTATGCAAGTTGCGACATGTCTAGCCATTTATCACCTTTTTACCGGGAAAACTCCAGAAAAAGCAAAATTTGTAGAAAACCAAAATAACTTGGCATGGTTCCTTGAATTGGTCATACAAGCAAATAAAAAAATGATGATCATTTGAGAGATGTTGAGAAACAACATGCTCTCCAATAGAGTCTTTTTGCCTACCCTGACACCCTACGTTGAACATGGTGTTAATTCTACACAGATACAAAAAATGTTTGCGGAAATTCAAAAAAAACGTTTAGTTTTTCGTTTGGAATTTCATATTTGTTAGTGTCTTTAAAAAAAATTTCATGTTCATAATTTCAGTCACTCACTCTTTAAAAAAGAGTTTCGCATTTTGACATTCCGAGCAATTTTGGAAGACACAAACGTTTTATTGAAATTTTTGCACAATTTTAAATTGCGAACAATTGTATTTTATGAACAAAATTTGAAACAATGATCATTTTTTGAAACTTTGAACATTTTTTTATAAGTGCGAGCATATTGTTGAAAATAACAAAAAAGGGAAAACGAAAACATGTAAAAGGAACAAAAAACAAATAGTAAACCGGTCGCTGAGTGATATATTTTCATTTCTATTTTTAAAGTTTATTTTTAATTTTTAACAGATGTTCAGAAATTTCAGAAATGTTCCCGTTCGAAGAAACATTTACTATTGTCAAAAGAAAATCACATGCGAAATTTAAACAAAGATTTAATCTTTTGTAACTTATATGTTCATATAAAGTGTGCTGCAATTAGAGCAACTCCAATGGGGTGACCCATTTCGTCCGTGGTCGTCCGTTTGGGTCGGCGCGAACAAAAAAGGTGGCCCAACGCGCCGACCCAAACAGGCGCGCGTCCGTTTTTCGTCCACGGGCGACCCATTCCGACCCATTTTTGAGCCTGATTTGCGTCGGCGCGGACACGCGACGGACGCGCGCGCTCGCCTACTCCTGTCCCCGGGCCCGCTGGTCTGTGGCACATTGGCCTCCCCTCTCATCCCCCCCCCGGCCAACAAGCAACCCTCCTCCGTCACCGACACCGTCGCCCATTTTTGTCGGCGACTCTTCCAGTTGTCGCCGCCTCCACATCCGCCCAGCACGCCGCCCCTGCCCCCAGTCGCCCGCCGCCGCCGTTTTGCCACCGGGGAGCAAACTAGTTCCCGTTGCCACTTCCCCTACCGCACAGCCGCCCGCAACCAAGAAGACGCCTCGCCGCCCCCGCCACATCCGACCGGCACGCTCGTCGGACGCCGGCAGGGCAGCTAGCTGGTCTGTGGGCGCCGCGTCTCCCCTTGCCGGCCGTCTCCTCCTTCGATGCCCGCAAGTTGTTCGACAGTTTGCCAAGGTACGAAAATGGACTCCGCCGACGAGTTCTTTTTCCACAATGTCCTTTGTGACTACGACGATCCACCTCAACAACCAGCGTCCGTTGTTCCGTGGCTCCATTCCGGGTCACCTTCCGGCGTTGAATCGCAACCGAGAGAGCAGACATTTCCTTCTCTGGAAGGACTACTTTGATACAACAAACCCGTTGTTCAAACATCACAAATTCCGCCGCCGGTTCCGTATGAGTAGGCATGTTTTCAACCGTATTAGAGATGGAGTGGTCGGCTATGATGACTACTTCGAGTGCAAAGAGGATGCCGTCGGCAAGATTGGTTTCTCCTCTTATCAGAAATGCATTGCCACCATCCGAATGCTTGCATACGGAGTGCCCGGTGATCTCATTGACGAGTACGTCCGTATGAGCGAGTCTACATGCCTAGAGTCCCTGTATAAGTTCTGCAAGGCTGTGGTTGCTATGTTTGGTCCTGAGTACTTGAGAGAGCCAACAGCTGAAGATACAGCCCGTTTATTGACGATGAATGCCAGCAGGGGCTTCCCGAGGATGCTTGGCAGCATAGACTGCATGCACTGGGAGTGGAAGAACTGCCCTTCTACTTGGCAAGGGCAGTATAAGGGACATTTCAGGTCTTGCACTGTCATACTAGAGGCCGTGCCGTCTCAAGATCTCTGGATCTGGCACTCTTTCTTTGGCATGGCTGGATCACACAATGATATCAACGTGCTTCAGCGCTCGCCAGTGTTTGCTAGGCTTGCCGAAGGCAACAGCCCACCGGTGAACTTTACTGTCAACGGCCACAACCACGACAAAGGGTACTATTGCTTGAGTTTATCCCTCTACATCATGTCATCTTGCCTAATGCGTTACTCTGTTCTTATAAACTTAATATTCTAGATGCATACTGGATAGCGGTCGATGTGTGGAGTAATAGTAGTAGATGCAGAATCGTTTCGGTCTACTTGTCGCGGACGTGATGCCTATATACATGATCATGCCTAGATATTCTCATAATTATGCACTTTTCTATCAATTGCTCGACAGTAATTTGTTCACCCACCGTAATATTTATGCTATCTTGAGAGAAGCCACTAGTGGAACCTATGGCCCCCGGGTCTATCTTTTATCATATAAGTTTCCAATCTATTTTTCTTTGCAATATTCACTTTTCTATCTATATCATAAAAATACCAAAAATATTTATCTTATTATCTCTATCAGATCTCACACTCGTAAGTGACCGTGAAGGGATTGACAACCCTTTTATCGCGTTGGTTGCGAGGTTCTTATTTGTTTGTGTAGGTACGAGGGACTTGTGTGTAGTCTCTTACTGGATTAATACCTTGGTTCTCAAAAACCGAGGGAAAATACTTACGCTACTTTGCTGCACCACCCTTTCCTCTTCAAGGGAAAACCAACGCAGTGCTCAAGAGGCAGCACCGTGCCTCTTGGAAATGGAAAAAAACGTGTTTTTTCTGGGTTTTTCCCTTTCGCGAGAGTTAGGGTTTGGCTTCCGTGGGAGGCACGGTTGTGCTTTCGCGAGAGTCACGGCCGTGCCTCCTCGGAAACAGAAAAATGAGTTTTCTCTTTCTTTTTCCTTCTGCGAGAGTCACGGTTTTGCTTCCCAAGAGGCACGGTTGTGATTTTGTGAGAGGAACGGGCGTGCCTCTTTCGGAAAGGGAAAAAACTCATGCTCTCGGTTCGGTTTTTTCCGTCTAGTTTTTTTCGTGAAAAAAAAGTTCATCAAAACCTATCAACATGGGATTTAGTTTTGAAGATCTCGACACGAGGAATCCAACGGTGAAAGCAGTTCAAGATTTGGACGCACGGTTTGAGAGATAAAACGTTTTGAATAAACAGATCTACGAAAAAAGGGGAAATTCCCAAGTTGCGACAAGTGGTGCGCTGCATATGCGCCACTTGCCGCAACCAGGGGAGTTGGAGTGATCTTTGCAACAGATACTCCTCAACTGGTGATTTTGAAGAAAATGATTTGTGAAAGGTCACGTTTGTATATGCGTTAAGACAATAGTTGTTCAACAGAAACCCTATTCTTTTAAATCAGGTAGTTGTTCCAAAATCACATTTTTCACTTTCTTTTTTGAACATAGTGCAAACGCAAAAGCTAATGCATGCGCGCATGCACTCACCCCTATGAACGCACACGCACATCCTATCCATATGAGCACCTTTGAGAGAAGGAGCCGGCATATCATCTGGAAATTTGTGAAGTCACCGTAGGCGCTTCGTCATCGACAGGAACACCTCCTCCTATTGAAAGTGCATCGACCGAAATCCTGAAATAAATCTAGAAATAATGCCAGCACCAAGACTTGAACCCTGGTGGGCTGGAGATACCACTGTTCCTCTAACCATCTAACCACATGTTGATTCGCACATTTTTCACTTTCAATAACAATACCATGTGGTGATTTGTAATCTTCAGGTTTTGTCGGGCGTTGGGTAGACCAATGGGTACAACTCCTCCTACTCCGTCTGTCTGGGTGTTATCATGGCACGTATTTGCATCATAAACACATAATACCCACACCGATTCAAATTATTTCAAGTTTTAGGTTTGTCTTGAGTCAAACGTCTTTATGTTTTATAGATCCATGAAAATTCATAATAATGTCTACATTATATCAACTAGCAAAGTGGCCCGCTCTTCGCTCGGGCTAGTATTTATTATTGTTTGGTTGCAATAAGTTCATATTTACCAGTTCTTTGGGCTTGTCATGGAGTGGTGATGTTAAGGATATAAGTGTTACCCCTTTATTGTTTAAGGGAAATATCCGGAGGCTATGTTATTGCTCATCTATTTTAGTGGTATGTGCTTGAATCCACGGGTTTACCTAATGCGGCTGCAGTGATGGGTACATGGTGTGTGCCTGGCTTGACAATCCCGTTGTGGCGTATTAAAGTTTCCTATTTTTAGTATTTAATATTTTCCTAATGCCTTTAGAATATTTATTTATATACTATTACCCTTTGTACATCCCTTAATTTGGGACTCTTGATGCAACATATAGTTCTCCGTGTGCAAACACATGTTTAGGCAGAAACAGGTCTAATTTTTAAATCTGCGGGTCTCACCTCCCCTTATTTATTTTTAGTCACCATACGATTGAACTAATATATTAATTAAGGTAGTTTTTTAGTGAATAGCCATCCAGTTTATGTTTTTGTACCGCCCTGTATGCTGGCTGGTGTTGATGCCCACTCGATTGAGTTATGGCCAAGTTACAAAATGATGAAAGTAAGTTATGAAGGTCAAATACAAAGGCGTAGTGTAAAGTTTTTGTATGATCCCTCCATTTTTTCTGGTGATGCGACTGGCATCGGCAGTGTTAGGCTCTCTTACACCTATTAATTTTCAACAAACTCCCAAAGACATATTATGATTTAATAACTGGATAAGAAAACATGTTTGATTCTATTCTACATATAAAATTTAAAAATGTCCAAATGCTCTCACTATTGGTTGCAGTATAAAAAAAGCTTGAGGACTCAGATCACATAATCTAGAATTGTGAATGTTTGAAACCAATAAACTATTTCCACCAATGGTTACTTTGAGAGTTGTATAATAAGACCGACAGTGCTAGTGCAGATACCCATTGCGACGGCTGCTACATGAGGTCGAGAACATAGGGGAGTAGTAACATTTTTGTACGTGAGATGTAGTAGTTTTTTTTTTGTTTTTTGTTTTGTTTTGAGGACTGCGATCTAGAAATGAGATGTGGTAGTTTTATCCTTTTTTAGGACGTGAGATCTAGCAGTTTATTCTTTTAGTTGTTTTATAGAAGGACTTGGAGATACATATAAGGTAGATCCACCAGGTTTACATGTAGTAAGGTAAGAACTTCTATTTTCTGTTATTTAATTTATTTATAGGGACATGTTGAGATACACAAGGTGTGTACGTAGGTTTCCTTTTTTTGAACAACAGGTACTCCCTCCGTTCCTAAATATTTGTCTTTCTATGGGTTTCAACAAATGACTACATATGGAGCAAAATGAGTGAATCTATACCCTAAAATATATCTATATACATTCGTATGTGATAACCATTTGAAATCTCTAAAAAGACAAATATTTAGAAACGGAGGGAGTACATGCTAAGGTTTATTTAAAGGGACATGTAGAAAGATATAGTGTGTGTGTGTGTGTAAGTTTCTTTTTAAACAATACGTACAGGCTAAGGATAGCTTTTTGTTTTTTTAGATGGAGTGCACTTAAATCTAATCGATTAATTACATATTTTAAGTCATGGGTCCACCAAATCAACGGTATGTTTCTTATTATTGTGGTAATTTCTAGCTTATTTTTCTTTTCTTTTTTGATTAACCCGTCAAGCACTTTAGATATATAATAGATAGATTATATATGATATAAAAATATATTTTATGATGATTATTTTTTTAAGGGGAAATATTTTATAATGATACTTGCACACAATGCCGCATCAAGGGTGAAAATACCACATTCATGGCTGGTTGAAAGCATACTGGTGCAGCCGTGAGACTGAATAGTATCACCTTAAATTTGAGGGCCATTTGCATTTCTGTCCCTAACTCGAACCACCTAATCAGATATACCCCTAATTCGAAAGCCTGCTCAAAAATACCCCTCCGTCGTGATGTGCCCTTATAGAAATGCCCCTCCGAGCCGTTTCCGTCCAATCAAGGTTGTTGACCGCTAACGTGCCGTTTCTTTGACATTTTTGCCCCTCCTGCCATACATCTGGGCCCAACTAACCGGTTCACTCGCTCTCCCCTCTTTCTTCTTCCTCGCGACGACAGGGGCATTTTTGAGCACGTACTAGATCAGGCGTTTCCATGGTCGGAGAGAGAGGGGCAGGTCAAGCACGACGTGGTTAGTGATGTCTACGGCGGGCACGGCGGGGATGTCTTCTACGAGCTCGTCGGTGGCCGCAATGTAAGTTTTAGTGTCGATTTGGGGGAGATATGGGCATATTGCGGAATTAGGGTTCATCAATTTGGGTTTTTTGCTGTTAGGTTGATGGTGTCGGCATAGTTCAGTTTCAATCGGAGTTTTACATCCCGATCTGACATTTGTGGCCTTGAGGTTCGCTCGATGCAGCGGTGCCTGGCCACGGGCTTATTCCTGCTTCGTCGTGTCGCCTGGGGAGGAGCAAGCTCCGGCAGAAGGTTTCTCGGCTGCCCTCTTGATGTAAGTGTTTGGCTTTTAAGCTTGATTCAATTCTGCTCTTTCCCCTCTTTCTAATTCGATCATTGATTTTGCAGCTTCCTGATGAATGTGAGTGGGTTGTATGGATTGACCCGCCACCGACCGAACGTGTTGCTCGTGCATTTGAGGAGCTTCATGCAGGATTGGAGAAGAGCTGGCTAAAATCTCATGATTTAGAGAGGAGGGTGATGTATCTAACCGAGAAGAACAAGAAACTGAAGCTGAAGATGAAAAAGAGGAACGAGCTTATGCAAGCATGGGGATTTATCATAGTTCTTGGTATTAGCATTGTGGCCACATTTTGTTTCTGGGTGGTCTAATAATCCATACTAAATGGATTTCTCTTTGTAGTGTATGTTGTGATGGAGCTTGGTGTGGGTATGTATTATCACAGGACAATGCTGTGATTTGGGAATGTTGTGATGTTGCTATTTGGAAATGACTCAAGAATCTTGCTTTGATCGATGACTGAAATAGCATAGATTGAAATATTTGAACAAATGATCTGTTGTGACAAAATAGGAGCTCACAAAAATATTTGAAAGTAGCATCTCACAAGATAGCAGCTCACATAATATTCCAAACTAGCAGGTCACAAAAGGAGCATTGCACATTCAATATAGTAGCTCACAAGTTCACCATTACATAAGTTCATAATTTCAGCATCACACACTTAAGGTAGCAGCTAACAAGTTCACAAATAGTTGTTGAGCAACAAAAACAGCAGTGCCCTAAATGATTCCAGTCACAGGTCTTTCATCTTCTTGCTCCTGGTGTTGCAAGCAGGGTTAGTTAAGAGCCTTGAACTCCTCCTTGTGGTGACAGTTTTGCTCAATTCTTTGCTTAGCTGGTTGCTTCCAGTTACAGATCCTATTGTAGGATCTGGTGCAAACTTGAGCCTCTTCTTGGCTGGTGACATCCCTCTATCAGCTGCCCTTCTGTAGTTCTTCCTTGGGCTACAATTGAAATGAGAACATTAAATGCAGCAAAAAAGGAAATGAGAACATCAAATGAAGCAAAAATTGAAATGAGAACATCTATAGCAGTTGCACCTTACAACAGATGACACTATTGGTGCATCTGTAGCAATTGGAGCATCAGGTTCAATCTCTATAGCATTTTCAGCATCAGGTTCAACCTCTGTAGCATTTTCAGCATCTGTTTCAACCTCAGTAGCATTTTCAGCATCTGTTTCAGCATCTAAATGATCATCTGTTGCATTTTCAGCCCCCCAGTGCTCCTCTTCCCCAAAAGCTGGGTCAATGGATTCCTTGAAGTGAGTGCCACGATGGCCAAGCCTTCCACACCTGCCACATTTCTTTCTCCTTCCTCCAAGTCCTTTCCCTCAGATTTTGCCCCAATTCTTGTCTTCTTAGGTCTACCAGGGGCCCTGTTTTGCAATGGAGCAGACAATTTAAACCCAGGGTCCACCACATCCCACTGTTGTTTGCCCTCCATTGCAGGCAAATTTTCAGCATAAGTAGCATTGAATCTAGCAACAGAAAAGTACTCATGTACATACTGATCAATCTCACTTACTGGGCCTCTCATTGAAGTAATAAAATACAAAGCATGTATGCAAGGCTGTCCAGTTAACTGCCACTTTCTACAACTGCAAGTCCCAGTGGCCAAATTTACTGGATATCTCCACTCTCTCTTTTCCTTGTCAACTGCTGTGATCTCTGCCTCATATGTGCTTCTCTTCACTATCTCCATATCAAGGTCCTTAGATTTTGCATGAAGCATTTTCATAACTTCGGGGATTATGGTGTGGCCAATGAATGTAGCAGCTGCAATCTGCTGTGTGAGATCAAACTTCTCCATTATAAACTGTCTTATTTTGTCTAGCAAGTCCACAATGTGTACACCCTTCCATTTTTAATCTTTGAATTAAAGGACTCAGCTAGATTGTTATTAACATAATCTACTTTACATACTTCATTGAACAGTGACCTTGCCCATAGCTTGGTATGATGCTCCTCTAAGTACTCCTTCACACCAGCCTTACTGTGCAACTGCCTAAGATGGTAGTTGTGTTTCTTTAGGCTGTATGTCAATGAACAGGGCCATAAATTTTCATCAAAGAATTTTCTCTAAACTTTTTTGTGAAATTTGCAGCCAAATGCCTCATGCATTCTCTATGCTCACACCTGGAACACATCCTTCCACTGTAGTCTTCGGGCCTTTTGCATGCATTCAGTGGATAACAAGAACCTGGTGGGTGTCCTATAAGCTCTCTAAGTTTCTGAAAAAACCAAGTCCAACTGTCTAATGTTTTCACCTCTAGAACTCCATATGCACTGGGAAGATCCAATTGCAAGCTACACAGCACATGCACTAACTAGTGGCCCTCTAATCTGCCATTTAATGCAGTGGCATCTACTGCAAGATAAGGCCCTACATCCATCAAAAAACCTTGCCAACATGCTTTGAAAGAAACAAATCTCTTCTAAAGCACTCTTTTTGTCTACTCTTCCATTTAGTTTGTACTGCACAGTGTGTTTATCAATGGTAACTACACTACCAGGAGATTTTCTCCACTTCTGCCTTGAAGGTATACAGTAACTGGAAAGAGTCAACCCACTTACCATAGATATTGTCAAGTGCCATTTGCTTCCCATAGAATACTCTCATATATGGAACTGCCAGGCCATACTTCTTCTTCAAATTTTTCTGCAATTCTGTTGGTCCCACTTCTGAATCCTCTAAAACCCAGGTCTTCACAGCATCAGCAACCCATCTACTCTTAGCTGACTTCAATCTTTTTCTCCTGTTCACACTGGGACATGTATGAGCAGTTTTGTTCACCTTAACCTGCATTCATGAAAGTTCAGACACATTAGAACCCTATGTGCTGCAACAAACAAACAAAATACAGTATCAATGCTGCTAACTACAAATGCAATGTTAGTTGCTATATTTGATACCTGAAACAGTGTGCTATGTCTCATTAAGGAGGCATGCATCCTCCATTGACACCTCTTATAAGCACAATGCACTGTCAACCTAGTACTGTCACTCTTGTCTATCACAAATTCACTTTGAGTCTTTATTGAGAAGGTTGCAAGAGCATTTCTACAGTCTAAAGCACTGGAAAATATTGTTCCCTGTGCCAAAGAAGGATCATCTCTATTGTATTGCACATCTGGTCTTTCCTCATCAGATGTTTCAGAGTATACCATGTCCCTGTCCTCCTCCTTCTCATCTTCACCTGCCTTAGCAAACATGCCTTCAGGGGGTGGAACATAATCTTCACCCTCATCATCTTTGTCCTTACCCTTCTTCCTTGTTACAAACTGTGGAAACAACTTTTCATCCTCATCATCACTTGGCCAATCATCTGGTAGTCCCTCTTCAGTATAGGGGTCAACTGAATCTCTACTATGAGAGGGACCTGCATTCTTAGGAACTTCTACAGTAGGTGTTCCTGGTGCCTGCATGGAACTGATGCTGCCTCTACTATGAGTTGTTCTTTTCCTGCCCCTTGATTGGCTGGGCCTACCTTTATCTCTAGACCTAGACTGAGATCTTGTTCCTCTGCTCTCTGGCTCTCCTCTCTTCCTTTGTATGACACTGATTTCTAGTTTAGCAGGGAAAGAATCATGTATTGCAAACATGATACCAAGCTCATCATCACACTGGACAGGGACCCAAGCTGTTTTGTTAATGTCCCGGTACCTGAATTCCACTGCATCATATATACCCCATGGATATTGAGCACATATGGCAGATCTAAACTGATTAAAAGTACATTGATTGTCAGCAACAAAAGGAAAAGAGAATCCTGTATTGGTTGCTTTTGTGCCAGCTCTAGCTAGAAGTGTGGTTTCCATTCTACATTCCATCCCAACTGCTCTATCGGGGTCGATCCTACGATGACCATGGAAAACAGAGATAAATCCCAACGCCATGAGCACGCACTATGAACTAGGTCAACAAATCCCAAATCGAACTACAAATGGCATGAGACTCCGCCAGATTAGAAGAGAAACTTACCCCGCCGAAGCATGCTTCTGTGGCTGCGGTGTGCTCCCTCGTTCGCCGCCGCTGCCGCCACAACTGCTATCCCCATCCATCCGCCGCCGCTGCCGCCGTAGTAGAGTGCAGCGTAGAGTCAAATCTGAAGTTCCACCGTGGCTGCCATCAGGAGATCGAGCCTTGCGAGTTGGATCAAGCGAGCTAGGGTTAGGGTTACAGTGGGAGGCGATTTGGGGGAGAAAGAGAGAGTGTGCGGCTCGGGCAAGAGAATGAGAGGGAGAGAGAGTGAACTGCTGACCTGGGCCCAGGTGTAAGGACGGAGGGGCAAAAATGTCAAAGAAACGGCTGCTTACCAGTCAAACAGCCTTGACTAGACGGAAACAGCACGGAAGGGCAATTCTATAAGGGAACATGACGGCGGAGGGGTATTTTTGAGCAGGCTTGCGAATTAGGGGCAAATGTGAGTAGTGGGTTCGAGTTAGGGATACAGATGTAAAAGACCCTAAATTTGAAGTGTCCATGGTGAGTGTGGAATGCTGGCTTTGGTTCATCTACTGCAGCAATTTGTATCTCACGGTCATGGTACCCCGAGCACAAATCTAACTTGGTTCAAAATATTGGGCCGTCCAATTTGCCCAGCAGTTCGGTAACATTCAGCATGGAAAATTTGTCTTCACTGTCACTGCATCCAATTGCCCGTGGTCGACGCAAAATCGACATGTGCCATTTTCTTGTGCATCAGCAGCACAAGCAAAGTGTGAACCAATCGGTGATTGGATGGTTAGGAGGACAGTGGTATCAGGGTTTAAGTCTTAGACTTGACATCAGTGCTCGCATTTTCTGGATTTATTTCAGGCTTTTCGGCGATGTGTGTTCAATGGAAGGAAACGTTCCATCAACTATGAAGGCATCTATGTAACTTCGTCAATCTCAAGATGATGTGCCGACTTAGTCTCTTGAAGGTGTGCATAGGGGTAGGGTGTGCATGCGTGCATTCATAGAGGTGACTGTATGTACGTGTGTATGAGTGTATGCGTCTGTACGGTGTTAAAAAAACAGCAGGCGAATCAAATGGGTTGTGACTGCATTGAATGATCCCTTGTTCTGCATTGCTCGTACTTGTTTCTTAATTTCATCTTTCTGCTGCAGAGTGTAGCGATAAGGCTTCACTGACATTGCATAATCTCGCCACGATGGAAGGTCTTGTGGTGTTCGAAAGCAATCTTTATTTTTGTTGAGAACATGCTGAATTTTAACCAGCAACGTACAATGGCTAGGAACTGGGGGAGGAAATGGGAGGAGGATAAGAACAATTGAGAAAGTGCGGCGGCCAAGATGACGGAGAGGTTCGAAGACATCATGGTGAAGGAGGAGACATGCGTCAAGCACAATGACGTGAAAGAGTAAAAGAAGTCCGAGAGGTTTGACAAGTTCATCGTGGTGCAAGAGAAGTTTATAAAGCTCCAAGAAAAGAAGGTTGAAAGACCAAGGTGGCCTTGGAATTCATGACCTGCAGGTCAAGAATGAGGCCCTACTTAGTAAATGGTTGTTCAAACTTCTTACGGAGGATGGTGTTTGGCAAACCATGCTGCGCAACAAGTATCTAGGCCAAAAGGCGGTGTCTCCGGCATATTGGAAACCTGGCGACTCACACTTTTGGGCCAGCCTAATGCAGCAAAGAAACAACTATTTCGCTCTGGGTCTTTCGCGATAAAGGATGGGTCGGAGATTCGTTTCTGGGAAGGCATCTGGCTAGGCAATGCCAGTCTCCGAGAACAGTATCCAGCTTTGTACAACATTGATTGCGATAAGAACAATACTATTGCGCGGGTGCTTAGCTCATCCCCGCCGAATATTTCGTTCAGGCGGGATTTGGTTGGCGCCCGACTTATGTCAATGGCATAATCTCTTATCCCATCTGGATCTGATTAACATGATGCGAGGTCGTGATGTGTTTCGCTGGGACCTTACTACATCGGGGTCTTTCATGGTAGACCTATGTATCATGCGCTCATGCATTCTGAGGTACCAGTGAGCAATTACAAGAAAATCAGGAAGACAAAGATTCCACTAAAAAATAAAATATTCATGTGGTATCTTCGTAGAGGTGTTGTGCTAACCAAAGACAACCTCGCACGACGCAACCGGCCAGGAAGTAAGAAGTGTTGTTTTTGTACTCATGACGAGACAATCAAACACCTCTTTTTTCAATGCAAGTTTGCGCGTTCTACGTGGTCAGTCATCCAAATAGCGTCAAATTTGTATCCGCCCACAAGTGTTGCCAATATTTTTGGTCATTGGTTGGACGGTATTTCAAATAGGTTCAAAACACTAATAAGGGTGGGAGTGTATACCTTACTATGGTCGCTTTGGCTATGTAGAAACGATTTGGTTTTTAATGTCAAAAATGTTTCTCCTCTGCAGGTTATCTTTCGTTGTACGCACTCGCTTCGTATGTGGTCTATGCTACAACATGCGGAGTACCAACCGTTATTCAAGGCGGTGTGTACACGGTTGGAGCAGGTGGCTACGGAGATTTTTACCCAACATGGATGGCAGCATAATCTCCGGATCATTCCACCAACCGTTTCGACATAGGCATAGTGTCAGTCTATAGGACTCTATTGTTGTTGAATTGTCATTTTTTTTTCCTTTTTATCAGATTTTTGATGTTTGGCTGTGTGCATCCTAGTTATGCAGAGGCTGGGTGATACTCTAAATGCTTTTTTATCGGCTTGATGCTGCATTTTAAGATAATAAAAGCGCCATTTATCAAAAAAAGAAAAGAAGGTTGAGCTCGCGGCCGCTTCTGAGGACACCAAGAGATTGGATCCTGATGTAATGAAGATAGTGCAAGCTTACCATGCTGGGATGTTTTTTTTTTTTGAAGTTTACCATGCTGGGATGTTGAAGCGCTTGGCAGCTGATTTGGAGGATTTGGCCACACAGTGAACGATTTGGCATGGACAACTGGTCTGGGAGACAAAAAAATAGATTTTTTCGCACGGACAGCCGAACTTGCAAATTTTATGAACATTTGACACCCGACGCACTTTGGTTGTAATTGCATATGTTTGCTGGATCTAGAACGGACATTTGATGTACAAGGTTGGATGACCAGCTCCGCTAGCGTTGTTCGTGGACACAAAAAGTGTCCAAAAATATTTAGGGTATCCTTTTTTATGAACGGCATTGAAGATGCATGAATGGATGTAGATCCTCTTGCCGAGAGACCAGTTCTACCATACCGCTTCCCTAAAAAAAATTGTACCGTACCGCTAGCTAACCAAAGCGTGCACCGAGATATATGCGTGCCTCCTTCGGGTGCATCGGGTTGGCGTGAGGTGTGTGGTTTGCTGGGTGGGAGGGTGATGAGAGGCTTGCGTGCGCCTGAAAATGCTCTGCGACGTGCCTCGGACACGCCCATCCGACTAAATCACCACTTTACGTTCAACTCGTTTTTTCTTTTTGCGTTCTCCACTCTGGACAAGCGAGACCCATGTGCACTAATATGTCCAAATCCGATGATTCTCAACATGTAATCACAAAACAATCGAGACAATGCTTAGGGAATTTATTTATTTTTTAAATGGTTACAGCATCTACAACCGCACACCTCAAACCGGCCTCAAACGTCCAGACGGCCCGCCCGGACACTGACCGGTCACGAAAATCTGACCTAGACAAACGTCTCAAACGGGCCTCAAACACCCGAGCTGATCGGTACTTCTCATATCCAGCGCAAATATGGGGCAGATATGGGCACGCCCGCCATGTCGGACTGCCGGCAGGGTCCCACGTGGAATTGCCTGGAAACCCGGCGGTCCGAAACTCGTCTCCTCCGTCGGGCCGATATCGCCGCGTCACGCCGCTCCGGCGGGGCGCATAGTGCCTAGCCCGGTTATTTAAGTCGATCGGCCGCACCCAACCATCCACATTTTCCTTCGTTTGTGCGACGCCGCCACCACTTTCCACTCCACTGTCCTCCTAGTAGCCATGCCCCCACGCCGCCGGGTGAGGAGCCACTCATTTCTAACGCCGGAGCGCCGGCTCAACCTTCTTGAGCAGATCCGGACAAGGCGTGAAGCCCGGATCGCCGCAGGGCTACCTCCAGATGTAGTGGAGGAGGGAGTGGAGGACGAGGACGTGGAGGTTGAGGAGGAGGATGAAGCGAAGGAGGAGGAGGTGGAGAACGAGGACGAGGAGGTTGAGGAGGAGGAGGATGAGCCGAAGGAGGAGGATGTGGGGGTCGCTAGCGATGCGGATCTGCAGACGAAGCAACAGTCCATCCTCAATTCCCTTCGATCGGAGTCGGCTACGGAGGCCAGACGTCGTCGCCGGCAGGAGATGAAGGCCGCGGAGGAGGCGGAGATGCTCGCCTATATGGATGAGATTGAGCAGGAGGCGGATGAGCCGAAGCCCTCCTACCCGCCTGTCCAGCCGGCGCCTGGCACCGTCGTCGTGCACATCTCCGACGACGAAGATCAGCTAGGGTAGTACGTAGGATTTATTTTGCATGTTTTGTATGAATCTAGGGTTGAAATGTGACAGCCTCGGATGTGGAGTGGCTAATTTGAGACGTGAACGGTCACTGTATTCGTTTGAGGAGCCGGATTTTGTAAATACGGCTGTACACGCTCTTACCACCATCTCGTTGTTCGTGTTCAAGCTGAGCATAAAGTTTACGATGGTTTGGTATTGTAAAACATGCACATCTGTTGCTTCGCCCCTTGTTAGGAAAAGACGATTCGGTATTTTTGAGCATGGCCGACTTGATAATTCTTTTTACCACCAACATGCTGCTGATAGCAGAACCTACAAGATAGCGACCAGCAAGAGCTAGCATAGGTTAGTTTTGGATAGAAGGGGGCTGTTGCACCTTTGGAACCATGTCTAACATTCTACTCTTGAGCCTAGATGAATCATACACAAAATTGGCCATTGACCCAGCAACCTTTCAAGATGGCAAGATCGGCAAGCAGCATCACAGCGAGCTCGCAAGGTAATGTGGAATTTCCTCTGCAACTTCTAAAATGTGGAATCGAGCCGTAGATCATTGCTGCTGGCCACTCGCTCAAAACATTAAAGATATGCCATAATCAAGGCGAAACAGAAATGTATCGATTCAGAGTTCATTGGGTTATAGCCAATTCTGCTGTGGCGTCCATAGTTCATATGAAACACTTTGCTAATAATAAATAAATCATCGTTTTTATTAATCAGGGTAAAAACAGAATCAGCACAGCACAAGAGAGTGGATTCTGAAAGTGTACTGCTCCCATACAGAGCATTCTGAAATTTAATACCAAGCCGTAGTTCCTCAATGTGAAGGTAGAATCATTTGAATAGTTTCGGGAAAAAACAAACAGAACATGAAAGCTATGCAAAATTGCAAATATAAGCAGAAGGATGTGGTTAGATTCAGCAAACGACTTGAACTGTATACTAGCAGATTCCACGACTTATTCTCGAAAAAAAAAACAGATTCCACGACACAGGGAAAATAGCACACAAGATGTAAGTGTGTGCGCAAATATATAAGTACATTTTAGTATAATCACAACGAAAACAATGGGGTTAAGTGAAATTTTACCTTTATGACAAAGAAAGCCGCTTGCAATGGTTGCTGACTTGCTCACTGACAGCACAGTGGAAGTTCAGATTTATACAGCAACAGATCCAAAAAAAATGTCTGGTGTGAAGAACATAATGTGGTAGCCAAGCTATGAAATTGTCTCTGCACCAGATTATGGATTTAGGGAACTATATGGCAGCAGTACAACTTTTACATTTCGGACTGTTGGTGGTCAAAACCAAATCCAAGATTAAAAAAAATAGAAACCAGAATAAGGCACGCCAAGGAAATTGTCATGTCCATTGACGAAAAGAAATTTCAAAAATCCACGACTCGTACCTATTCATCAGATAGGCTGCCTTGGGCCACACAGTTCGTCTCAAGTACCATAGGTGGCAATACCTGATCATGTGAACATCACAGCTAGAGCTGTCTGTAAGATAATCTATTCCATCGAAAAGAAAGTGCTAGATCTACTAACAGCACTGGAAGGAGAGTAATGCCACAGATATTTGCAAAAGTGCTTGTACAAAAACCGCAATGTAGATCCTGTTCAGCAGACAACCCAACCTGTGTCATTCAGGGGTGTTAGCATCATCCCGGATGAGCCTCGTGGCCAGGACCAGACATGACCAACATGACCAGGACAAACAAAACCTCAATCTCTAATGGCAATTAACAATTGCATCGTACTACACTATATTATTATGGCAATACCAACTTCAGTCCTGTATAAACCTGGTGATGAAAGCGCAAACTGTAGAGTAGGTTAAAAAGATCTTATGACAGAGCCATCATTATGACTAATATAGATCGCTGATTACAGACTAGATGCATCCTTATAGATTACCTGATCTGCCCATGTGAGGATGCTTTGATATGCATTTGGCAAATACCAGAGGTGACGAAGCTAAAATGTGGCCGAGAAAAAAGCACAATTGACAGCATTGATACTTGCCAAACATAGCATTACAGTCTAATCAGTGATCAACTGCCAACCAAACTACTCGTCTCAGTTCCTCAACTAAATGACTAGAGGATGGATATTACCCAGCAGATTTAGTATCTGGTTAAACTGGGTGAGCACTTGGCTCGACTGTCTTGTACTTGTCATGAGCCTCCTCATACTTCAGCTTGAGCTCCTCATGGCGCTTCAATGAAGCCTCAGAAAACTTCGTCAGACAATCAAGGACTACCGTCAGTTTTGACTGTAACCCTTCCACCAGTGCTACCCCGCTGCTTGATTCCTGCTCATTGTTTTCCAGCATCACACATTCCTGAGACTCACTCCTGGAATGTGGCTCTCTTCTCAGTTTAGTTTGATCAGCCTGATGCTCGAACGAGTCGCGCAAGAGCTGCATTACGTCTTTAATGGACTTGCATAGCTCATCAGTGGGGAGGGACTCCATCATGGCAAGCCAGTCCCTGCAGAGGATGAATATCGGAGGGGAGACTGCCTGGCGAGGAGGAAATGAGATCTTCCGCTTCCGACGGTGTCGTTCCTGGGGTGGTTGCAGGATGCACTTCTGGAGCCATTCATTGAGGGAATGCACATATGACTTCTGAGCAGTAACCCAGATCCTGAAGGTGGACGAAAAGCAGTCCATCTCATTACACAGATGCATTGCCGCCTGGCGGTGATGCTCCCCTTGCTGCACCGAGGTTGAAGTTTTTACATGGTATGCCAGTGAGATTGTAATGAATTGTTTGTGGTGGCATTCCAGCATTGCTTTCCACATTCTAATTAATCTGCAAAAGGAATGTATGTGCACTTCATTTTCAATGTTAACATGGAAAATAAATGTGAATAAAACTATAGCAAATCAATATGTCTATAACATATTTTGATTAGCCAGATCAAAGTTCAAATGTCAAGAATCAGATTGCCCAGCAAAACAGAGGTTCTTTAGAAAATAAATAGTGAATGTAGTCAAAACAATTAAGATGTTCTCCTTATATTCAGTATTGTACTGCCAAAACTAAATTTGGAATAACATGACAATTCAAACATTTGCATAACTTACAACAAAGCAACAAGGTAATATTAAGCAGGAACAAAGGAACCATGATCAACAAATCTGTTAAAACCCATATTGATGTAAAACAAAAATGTTTGGTACTCCCTCCGTCGCACAATATAAGACGTTTTTGCAAGCTATGTTAGCTTTAGCTTGCAAAAACGTCTTATATTATGGGACGGAGGGGGTACATACTAAATCTCAAAACAAAGGCATTAATTAGGTCATACCCTTGAATGAGCTCAACAAGTTGTGGCTGCAGCTCTCCATCCCTTATTTTCTCAATTCTTTTTGAGATTGCATCAACAGCCTGGATTGCAACAGAAACCCTGGAGTGCAGATCCTTCACAACAGCTCGAGTCTTATCAATGAGTTCTGCATTTAGACCTCGTGTAAATTGGTGCCGGAGAAGGTTACATTTCTCGTCGTAAGTCTTTCTGACATTTTCACTTGCCTAAATAAACAAAGTAATGCAGTTTCAGTGACTCATTATGCCAAGAACAGACACATTTAATTGGTAGCCTCTATTTCACAACTCACAGCCTTTATTACATTATTTTATAGTTGACATACAACATGCAATCTACACTCCAAGTAGTATTAAGCAAATCAAATTTTACGATTAACAGAAACAAAAATAGTATGCCTGCTACAGTTTACAACCATTCTTTCAAGATACAGTAGTTGCCTCCTAAACTTAGTCTTGAGAACTACCAAGATTAAAAACAAGGTTTAGTAGAAACAAAAATAGTATGCCTGCTACATTTTACAACCATTCTTTCAAGATACAGCAGTTGCCTCCTAAACTTAGTCTTGAGAACTACAAGATTAAAAAGAAGGTTTCACTAGAGCCATACAACAAAACACCAGCCATATTTTTAGAGAAGTGGCTAATTCATGATTGGCGCATCATACTAGAAAGCTTCCTTAAATATTGTAAATGTACCTTGATTTCATCATATAATTTTCTCTCCCATGCATGTAGCCTATCCAATGTAGAAGAATGGCTTCCAGACACCATAGCAAATTGCTCAATGAAATCATTATTACTATCATCCACATCATCTTGAATCATCGAAGTTGTAAGTGGACTTTTAGATGACGATGATAGAGACGAGACTGAACGTTTCCAAGTAACAACATTTGAAACATGCTGTGCGGTTTCTACAGAAAGAAAACAAATAGCATATCTTTAGGCAAATATTATTGTAGCGATGATGAGAAGATGACAGTTACACATCCTACTTACCCTGATTGAGAAGAATTTGACGATTGCAGCAGACTCGAAGGGCTGATACGAATCGGGTAGTAGGTTTGCCTGGAGAACCTAGAATTTAAGAAATAAATGGAAAAGGAAGATTCATCAAATGATCCTATTTAACCCAGATAGGAAAGTGAAGAAATCATCTTGTCTTTTTAAGCAATCTTGGTCTGATAGCCCACCATGGTAACCAAATTTTGGGCTTGCCCTCACATTGCCAAGCCAAAATTTGGTATAACCAAGACATGCCCAAAAAGACGAGATCGTGTATCCCCTCATGATTATCACCTGGTAGTTTAGCAGATATATCAAGTCTGATCTTCTTTGTCTCGAGCATTCTTGAAACCTCATTCCCGGCTTCGGCAGCACGTATAAAGCGGGTTTCAATTTCCTTCATGCTTGACACAAAATCTTTTGCTCGATGAGTGATGAACTCGGAAGGGTCTTCTGTTTCTGTGTGTGATTCTCTTTTTGGATCCCCTTCCTCCACCTTTGGCACAACCTGCTCAGAAGAAGCCCCTTCATCAGAAGCAGCCACCAACCCACTTGCTTTACTGATCCCTCCTTGTGTCGCTTTGGTTTCCTGCTTCGGCGTGTTATCATCGGTAATCTCCGATTCTGAATGCATTCTAGTGGACCTGTTTGCTGGTTCTTCACTGAATGTCACCGGCTCAGCTTCCCATGACTCTCTCAAGCCCTTCAACCTATCGAAGTTCAAGGTCAGCCCATCCACATTGTTTGCTCTGGCAGCACCAGCTGCGTCAAAAAAATCCCATGATGAGGTACACAATTCTTCCGGTGGCGGCGGCGGCGGTATGAAGGCCGAGACGGGGGATTCCTGCCCCACAAATTCACCGGCGGACGGATCGACCGTGAACGTCAGAGGAGCAGTGCCCCCGGCCTTCATGCAGTGGACCCTCGCCGCCGCAGACGACGGAGAGGCCAGGCGATCCCCTCCTCGATGCATCGCCAGCATCGGGGACGGGGAGCCCCCGGTGTTGTTGTCCGCCTCCGCCGCGCGCGACGGCGACGGGGACGCCATGGAGGAGCGCGACGGCGACCTCCCGGCCTCGGAGATGGAGAGCGACGACTCGGGCGAGAGGTTGGCGGCCTCGGCGTGCCGCCGCAGCGCGGTGCCCACGCCGCGCAGGGAGCGGGTGTAGGACAGGTGCGCCGCCGAGAGTGCGTCCCTGGACTCGATGGCCCGCCTGATGCGCCGCAGCCGCTCCTTGCACAGGGCCAGGGCGTCCTCGCCGCCGCCGCCGCCGGCCTTGGAGGGCGAGGAACCCATCGAATCGAATCCCCTCCTGCGAAATTTAGGGCACGGACGGTCAGAAATCCGGAAGCTTGCAGCGGGATTTCGGTACCTAGTCGCCGGATGAGGAGAGCCTCGTGCCTGGAGACCCAATGCGGGGTGGAGGGAGACGGCGAAGGGGCGCGGCTCCGCGGTGGAGGGGCGGCGGGGACGGGGACGGCAATGGCGGCGGCGGCGAGAGCGGGAGGCGGGGGAGCTGGGAGTGGTGGGTTCCAGCAGGAGCTAGGGCCCTTCTCCGCGGTGGCGCCGCGGCGGAGGAGGGGGTGGACTCCGGCGGGTCTCCGATCTGGGAGAGGGGAGGCGAGTGGGGAGGAGCTCAGCTCGAAGCAGAGCAGCGGCAGCAGGCAGCTCGCTCTGTTTTTTTCCTTTTTTTTTAATTTGGAGAGGAGCAGTAGCAGCTTTGCGTGGACGCAGCTCACGGCCTTGCGGCCCATTAAAGTCCATTTCCGGTCCAACCAACCATGCACACTGATAAAAGCAAAATTCAGATCAAACTCAAAAAAAAAAACATGGCATATCCCACATAGTTAGAGAAGGGCTGGAACTGTGCCTCCTTCAGCGATTTGGGAATTCTGACCGTCCAATTACCTATTTCTAGTCATCTGATCTGGCCTGAAGATGATCCAAGCCATTGGAAAGAAAAAAACAAGTTTGAACCCTTTTACAGTAGTTTTTTTCCTCACTGTTGGTTGGCAGTCGTATCGAGTCAATCTTTGGTGGGGCTCTTATGTTGGCCGGTGTGGGTTTCTAGGCGCCAAATCAAGTCAGATGGGGCAGTGTAAAAATTCGATGAGAAGGGCGGAGGAGGTCTTGTTCTTAGGGATCACTGTGGTGCGTTTAGGGCCGGAGTTTGCCATCATTTTCCAGGGCGCTCCAAGTGGCGCGTGAGATCAATGCAGTCAAGGTATATGTGGAGCTAGATTCTCACTGAGTGGTGCAAATGCTAAATCAACCACTGAAGAACATGTCCACTGCAGGACCTTGTGTGCAGGAAATCAAGACGATGCTTAGTTTGTTTTCTGGTTTTAAAGTTTCATGGGTTCGTCATTCAGCTAATGTTGCCGCTCAAAATAAGTTAGCAAAAAAAAGGGTCGGTGAAGAACTATGTAAGATTTGGTTGGGAGCTCCCCTTACTGTGTTAGATGTAAATCTCGGATGAAATTCCGAGCTTTGATGTTTAAGTTAAGCGGCAATATGAACCCTAAAGAAATTACAGTGCCGGAAATTATAGTACCTGGAGAGATCACTAGTTGGTGTGTAAATGATGACGAAGGATCCAACATTGATATTTCGGTCATAAAATTTATAAAACCTGTTGAGTTTGAACATGTTCAATTCAGATATGATGATGATACGAATGATGATGAGGCTTACATAAATGATGGCCATGTTGCTTCTTTGGGACAAGAAGGATTGGATGATGACCAAGGGTTCTTTGTATAGTTTTTAATCTCTTGATAAGGTGTTTTTTACATGTTTAAGCCATGAATATAAGTTCCTAAACTTTTTTATGGTTACCTACGAGTAGTATCTCTCCTGAACTTTAATCTGATGTGAAACAGGTTCAAACAAGGCGCACCTACACAGTGTCATCTGTTCTGGCAAATGGGAACATAAGCTAGTGCTCAACACTAACAGTTTTTGTGATGAAGAGAACAAAAGAGTAGTTGTTGTTCTTTTAGTGTTGTTGCTATTTTGACAGTGTAGCTATGTACACACTGTTACTATGAACTTGTGGTCTTTTAGTGTTGTTGCTTTTTTTCATTACTTTGTCGTGAACGTATGCTCTTTTGTGTGAACAATCAATACAAGTATGGCTGCTGAAACTTGTGTGATGTCATGTTGAAACATGTATTATTCTCGCTGAGATGATTTGTTATATCCTACTAAAATCTTCTGTCATATGTCCTTATATATATCTTGATGTAGTGTTGTTGATCTGTTGCTTAAACTAGTGTCATATGTCCACCTTTGCCACAGCCTTCTTTACTGACCCCTCTTTGTGTTGTTTTGGTTTTCTGCTACGACGTCGCGTTATCATCAGCAATATCTGATTATGAACCCATTCTAGTGGACCTGTTTGCCGATTCTTCACTCGATGTCACTGGCTCGACTTCCCATGACTCTCTCAAACCCTTCAACCTATTGAAGTTCAAGGTCAGCCCATCCATATTGTTTGCTCTAGCAGCACCAGCAGCATCAAAGAAATCACATGAAGCACACATTTCCTCCGATGGCTGTGGCGGCGACACGAAGGCGGAGACGGGGGACTCCTGCCCCACTAACTCATCGGCGGACGGATCGACTGTGAACGTCAAAGGAGCAGCCCACCACCCCCTGCCTTCATGCGAGACATACCCTCTTCTTTCCTATGTCATTCATGCTAATGGGTCATCCCAATATTGTAGCTTCCCGAGGTGTATTGGGAAGCTTCTATAGACCTATTCAGACCGTTTTTTGAAGCTTTTGTGTTGTTTTTTTCTTCTTTGTTTCTTTGTGTTTTTTGTATCAGTTTTTTATCCTTTTCTTGTCTGTTCTTTTTGTTTTTCAATTATGTGCTTCATTTTTTAAATACATATTAATTTCTTGAATATAGGTTGAACATTTTTCTTATACATGTTGAAACATTTTAGATACACATAGATTTTTTTAATTTGAATACATGTTGAACATTTTGTCAAATGCACATTCAACTTTTTTATACAGGTTGAACAATTATAAGGTACAATTTGAACATTTCTCCGAATAGACGTTGAACACATTTTAATGCACATTGACATCTTTTAACTCAAATTGATTTTTTTCATAAATGGCATGAACATTCGTTTAAACGCGTGAGACAATTTTTTATGTTTTATCTCCATTTTTTAAATGTCATATTTTATGAATGGTACAAAACATTTCCTAATATGGATTGATTTCTTCATAAATGGTATGAATATTATTTTGAATGTGAAAAATAATTTTTAAGTTTGATGAACATTTTTAAAATATCTTTTTTAATGGTAAAAAACATTTTTCCAAGATTACACGAACAAAACTTTACATTGCATAAACATTTTCCAAAATTACACAACAACCTTTTGACATTGTATAAACACTTTACCGCCGTTGTGAACTTTTTCGAAAATTAACTAAAGTAATTTTAGAAATGCAAAAAAATAAATAAAAAAATAAAAAGGACGGAAACAAAGGAATAAAATAAACGAACAAAGCAGACCAATCACTTCGGACTGAGCTGCTGCATTTCGGGCGAGCAGGCCGGGTCGATGGCAATAATGTACTCGACCGGCGACCTACCATTGCAAGCCCAAGAGCGTTCCGTACGTGATCTCTCGCCTCCGTCTGACCTGCGGCGGCACAGAAGGCGATGACGGCATGGCGGGGGCCGTGGCAGCGGCTTGCGTCTCCTCCTTCAGACATCTGGCGCCTTCTTCGTCAGATCTCCGTCGCGCCCCCCTTCAGATCTCCACCGGTACAACCGAACCCGCAGGCGGCGGCGGCGGCAAAACCACGGCTTTCGTCAGCAGGGCCGGTGCATCCATTTTCTCTCCATATCAGCCGCCTCCTTGAGTTCTCCGGCGCCTCTTCTGGGTCTCCGTTGGTAGGCTGGTGCCAGCGCTCGGCGTCATGGGTAGTGGGTCGACTTGCCTCGCTGACGGGTTCGGCGGCCAGATCCAATCGGCGACTGCGGGCGATGAAGCGGCATCTGTTCGTGGTGCTAGAGGACTACGACGAGGACAGCTTCGCGATCCATAAGCTGGACATTGGCGGCGGCGGCGGCGACGAGGGCGATCTGGACATTCACTCCGGAATATCCCTGCGGCGTCTCCCCGAGCCTCCCGCCGGCCGAATAGGGTGCCGTTACGGGGACCGCCGTATGCTAGTGCGGAAAGATATGGAGTTCGCCGCCCTGGGCAGCCGCATCGTCGCCATAGGCCCCAGCGCCGACTTAAACTTGACCTCGGCCGGCTCCGGCTCCTCGATCGTCGTCTACGACACCAGGACGGCGGCGCTGACCATATCAGACCTTCCTGGCATGAACAGGTTCCACAGCTACGGGTTGGTGGTGGCCGCCAGGGATAGGATGTACGTGCTCGAATACGATGGCATCTGCCGCCCCGACGACGTGCACACCTACGGAGGCTTGCACTGCCTCAAGAGCGACGAAGACAAGGCAGATCGCCGGGGCGGACGGTCGAGTTGCAGCAGGTGGATGTGGAAGCCTCTGCCGGACACCGAGACCGACTCCCCGCGCTTCTTCTGGGGCTGGAAGAACGACTACACTACCCGGGTCCCGTTCGACTGGACCAGGATCACCGCCCACGCGGTGCACCCACGAGGGGGCACCATCTTCCTGTCCGCCGCCAACAAAATCCCCGCCGGAGAGTGGGCTCACGTGCCCCCGGGCACCTTCTCCTACGGCGTCCGGAGCGGGAGGTGGACGCGCCGCGGCGACTGGCTGCTGCCGTTCAAGGGCCCCGCGCACTACGACCCCGACCTGGACGCCTGGGTCGGCCTCGACGCCTCCTGCGACGACCCAGACGACGACGTCTCCCGCCGCAAGGACGAGGTCCACCTGTGCGCGTGCCGCGTCCCGTCCGGTGGCCGTGCCAGCAGGCACAGCCAGCCGACGCCGTGGAAGAAGGTCCGCGTCGACGAGCTGTTGTGGGAGGACCCGGGCTGCAGCCACGTGAAGATGAAGCTCCTGTACGTGGGTGGACGAAGCGAGTACTGCCTCCTTGAGCATCTGCGACTGCGAGTCAAGGCCACGGCGGGGGATGGCGAGTACGAGTACATGCTCCGTTTAACCATGTTCCGAGTCGCCTGCGGTGACGACGGGCAACTCCTGATCGTGGCTCGGCGGCCTGCCCGCTCTTACCAACTGCCCAGCGGTGAAGCTTCTCGTGCCTTCTTCTGCATGTAAACCATGCATGCATATGCATGCTCTGAAATTGCAAACTCTAATTCGACCCACACATGCATACACAGTGACATGGTTACGCATGTATGTCAGTGTTTGTCAAGATTTCTAATATACTCCACTCAATATGCAATATGCAGTGACAGAAGTCACAGAACTTGCGTGGAATACCAGAGACAGAGAGATCATTTTGTTTCTTCTGACTTTAGTGATTGTGCCTGAGCTTTGCTACCTAAATGAAATATTTTATATGGCCTTTAGATTCTGTTCTCAAAATAGGCTTTCGCCTCATTTTATAAATAAAGCAACATCCAAAGAAGTACACGGTCAAACGATACAAAATGGTGAGGTAACTCTCTTACAAAGTCGATCCTAAGATATCCGACACACGCATAACACACGCGACTACGCTACCAGCAACAAGCATCGAAAGATCTAAACACCCCCACGCTATGACATAGCACCCCTAAGCTGCACGACAACGCCCCCAAGAGGGATCAACGGCGCAGAGCGTTGCCGCTGCCGACTCCACACCGCACAAAAGTCTTCACGCATAGCCCAGGCACGGAGAGAAGAACCACAATGACTCTGCTCCCCAAGGTGACACGGTCCAAGGAGAACGGTTCTGCTTCCCAAGCATATGTATGTAGTCCAGAAATTCCGTCGAAACTCCCTACACCCATCTGCGTCTCATAATATAAAAAGTTTTTGCAAGCTAGACAGAGGTCGACGGTGGTGGAAGGGGACTCCCTCTCTCCCGCGTCTTAAGGGTGGTGCGGGGCCCCTAAACGCATGGTGGCGCGACCGATCCAATCTATCCGGCACGACGGCGATGGCCGCGACAGGAGGCGGCGTGGTGGCCGGCCCTTCCTCGAGCGGCGGCAGCTGCAGGCGTGACGCGTCACTATACCGGGAAGGGCGGTGGCTGCGATCAGCGGCGGCGTGCCATTGGGCGTCAGATCGGCGCCCGCGGTGTGGAGGGCCTGGTGGACCGTTTGGCGGCGCCTCTGGCCAGATCTGATCTGCCCGGTGTAGCGGGCAGTGGTGGCCATCTCCTCCGTCGGAGGTGGTCGTCCTGAGGCTGGATGGTCTGATCTCGAGATCCGTCATCTAGTCCCGACTGCGTGTTAGGAAGACAAAGTTGCTGGTGAAAAATGAGCCGATGGCGGCGTTCTGCGCCATTACCTTGATGAAGGCATCATCGTGTAACTTTTGTCGACCCACTCGTGCTGCTTCTGGGGAAACCCTAGAATCTGGCCTTCCAGATCGGACGATGGTGGCACTGCAGCGTCGTTCTCTCTTGGGAGCATCGTTTGTGGAGCAGCGCTGGAAGATAGAGGCGAAAGGTGGAGTGGCTTCATCTTGCATGGAGCTTCGGTGGAGATGTCAAGTCATGCCTGGTCGGCAGGTGCTACGTTGTGTCATGCCTGGTCGTCAGGTGCTACGCACGACAGATCCTCCAGAATCTTCGCGTTTGAATGGACGAGCGCAGGGCGGTGGCGTCATTGGGCGCCGTGGTGTCATTGACGGATAGACGGACTGTCAAGAATGATGTGGATCTCTCTCCTAAAGATGGGTCAGCGGTCCGACGATGATGGCAGCTTCTAAAACGTGTGCATTTGGTGTACGCTTTAGGTCTGCTACACCGGCTATTGGTTCTGATACGTTATGTGGATGAATCGGCGATGATACCGGTTTTAGATATGGGGAGTGAGAGCACTCTACATTATCGAGTTTTGTAGGTGTGAGTGATGGCTTTGGGTGGCTTGATGTATGTTTTTATTAGACCATTGTTGAATAATAAATAAAAATGGTCGTATGCATCGATTGATGCAAAGGCCGAGGGTTTTAACCTTCTTTTCAAAAAAAATATCAATGTTTGTCAAGATTTCCAATATACTCAATATGCAATTGGCAGTGACAAAACTTGCATGGAATACCAAAGAAAAAGAGATCATTTTATTTCTTCTGAATTTAGTGATTATGCCTGAGCTTTGCTACCTAAATGAAATATTTTTATATGGCCTTTACATTCTGCTCTCGAAATAGGCTTTAGCCCCCTCTTTATAAATAAAGAAACATCCAAAGAAGTGCACGGTCAAATGATACAAGATGATGAGGTAACTCTCTTACAAAGCCGATCCTGAGATATCCGGCACACGCAGAACGCACGCGGCTACGCTACGAGCAACAAGCACCAAAAAAAACACCCCCACACTATGACCTAGCACCCCTAAGCTGACCCGACCCCGCGCCGGCCCCTGCATCCCCTCCCAGGCCCCAGCTGCCACCCCCGCCTCCCATCCTTTTGCCGACCAGTTGATACTTTTCCTTCTTTTTTGGGCAGCAGGCTTGCCGTGTCACTGAGTTGATCTTCTAGACGGCCACCTTCTCTGGAGCCTACACCGCCACCGGCTCCGGTAGCTCTTCGCACGGAAGCGAAAAGGGTAGGAATTGGGGTGAAGTGCGGCGATGATGGGAGAGAAGAGGATGGAGAAATTGGGGTTTTGATGCGAAAACAACGCGGACCATTCCAAATGTGCAGGCTCCACCTTGATTTTGAGTGGGCAAGGGTATCGTAGTCTTACGTGGCGGATGTATGGACTCCCGCAGATCACCCTGGTTTACTCCGTGTTTAGGAGAAAACGGACGTCCGGACTAATCCACGGACAAATATGGGACCCCGTTGGATGGCTTACAACTTTCGGACAGCTCGGTCGAGACGTTTCCGAGCGATTTTCAGGATCCGCGTCGGAGATGCCCTTACCAAGTTTCTTTAGCAAACCAACTGTGGGCAGACAGTGCCGAACCTTTAGGTGTTATATTAAGTATATATTTCTGTTCTCCAGCAAATTATAACCATGCATTACAAGCGAAACATCATGTACTACTTAGTTTCTAGCCTGACATTTTGATCTTCTCGTGGATGAAATCAACCAACACGAACTAATGTGGTGGTGAAACATCTGGACAAGTAAACCAAAGGTGACACGGTCCAAGGAGAATGGTTCTACTGCCCAGCTGTAGTCCATCTGTATACGCTCGCTCCCGATGCGAATGTATCTGGTCAAGAAATTTTGGCGAAGCTCCATAGCTACTTTCTGCTAGTAAATTTTCATGGAACGCAAAGGATGCATGGGCGCGCGCGGCTAGTCGTTTAAATTTGGCCCTTGCAACCTCCTTCCCGGTGAGATGACAAACTGAATCGACGACTTTGCTTATATGCTTATACTAGTAATTAAGTAGCTTTCAGATGGTACGGAACGGACTATCCGACTTGATTATTTAGATTTCCGGAGTAGTATTTTTTAGTCCTAATATCCCAAACTCGATCATTGCGTACGTGATGGGCCGTACATGCGATCGAGAAGGTCAGACCTCAGATGCGTACGTCATCCATTTAACTGGATGAATCAACTTTGGCCTCCCATTTCAAACGGAGTACTGTGATGAGCAGTGCTAAAAAGCTTGGTTCACGCACTGCAAAGGATGCGTGCATGCATGCGCGCGGCGCGCCATATATCTTGGCTGGCCCTTGGAACCTCCTTCCCGGTGAGATGACAAAACCGTTAGTCAGTTACTGCCTCCGTTTTAGTTTAAGGCGTGCGCGTACTTTTAGATTGTCAATTTTATCACCGTAATATAAACTATATAACAAAAAAATTATACCGTTTAAAAATAGAGCATCTAAATTTTATAATGATATGTTTTTTTGTAATATATGACTTCTATTAGGTTGGTTAAATTGACGACCTAAGGGTACACGCACGCCAACTGGGAGAGAGGGAGTAGAATGCTGTCAGTGTAAGATAACTATTGTCATCACTTGATCCATTGTCTGGTCTATCTCAAAATCTTGCCTAGCAGTGATCTAAAAAAAAACATTTGCCTAGTGGCCGTACGTGGTGCCGTACAATGCCAAGGTCAACTGTCCAAAACATAATTTAAATAGTACTGTAGTACAATGCCAAGGTCAAATGCCAGTGAATCTTTTTTGTTCCTTTGGAGATAGCAAGCAGTTGGACCGGAATCTGGACACGTGATTCCATCTTGCACGGAACGTCGTGGTCCATACCAAGCACGATCGACGCGGCTGCTTGGATGCCCTTTCAAGCCTCCTTTCCGGTGAACTGGCAATGGAGATCTCTCCTTTTTTTTTCTTTCTTTAAGTTCGCATCCATCGATTCAAGTTAAGTCAACCACGATTTTAATATGCAACCACTGGTTCAACACACGGAATGATGCATGCATGCTTACCTACTCACTAAAATACTCCCTCCGGTCAATTTTAGTCTGTATATAAGTTTGTCCAAAATTAACGTATCTCTATTTTGACCAAACATTTAGAAAAAAGTATCACCATTCACAATGCCAAATTAATATTATTAGATTCGTTATGAAATGTAGTTCTATAAAAAAAATATATATATATATGGTATTGTAGATGTTGATATTTTTTAATATAAATTTGGTCAAACTTTTCAATGTTTGACTTGATACAGATATAATACACGGAGTAAAAATGACTAGAGGGAGTGCAATTAACTCAAAGAGTTATATGCACGACAAATAGGGCAGCAACATGTTCAAGTTCTGTCGTCATTAATCATGTGTCACTATACTTTTACACTTTAGCTACTTCTTAGTCACCTGAATTTAGAATTTGGGTCAGTCAAATTTTGCATGAAAAAAAGGAACAACCGAGGAAAGGAAAGAGCTCGCCGGAGAAGCACTTTTGGTCTACCTTCGGATGACAGGCAACCCCGATATCTATCTTAGGACGGCAGACGACCCCATTATCTATATTAGGGTTGTGGAGGTGGTGATGGTGTGTGTGTGTGTGTGTTGGGGGGGGGGGGGTGCAGGTTCGTCAGAAAAAAAACTAGTCATCGCCTGGGTTAGAAGGATGATCGGCGGCGGCGGCGACACAATCGTGGGCGACAGTTGAGGGGAGGGTGCAGCGGCGAGGCTGGCGCAGGAGCGCCACCGACCGCATGCGATGGTGACGGGTGGTTCGGCCGGTGGTACATTGGGTGGTTGAAAGAAGAAGAACGTGGGGAGCTGAAGGTCGAAGAAGGAATTCTGATCGCTAGTTTTGCATCGGATAGCTGAAACAAAACAACTGGCCCAAATTGGATTTTCAGCTGACTTACCCTTAGCCAATCCCATACTTTTAGATGTTTCCTATACATGTGTGGTTATGTCTCAATCGACTGAGACTTAACCAAATCTCAGTCAAATGACATAGTATAAGAAGAAGAAACAACAAACTGGAAAGAAAAAACTTGTATGAATCTTTATACAAGATCAAAGGAATATAACATCGACTGAGATATAATAAAATCTTTATGCAAAACTGCTCCTATACATGTCAGCTAGCGGAAGATGAACGTTTCAGAACCAGTGAACTATATATGAACTGCACGGATCGTACATAGTGCATACAATAGTCAGATCGGCGAACGTTTCAAACGGGATAACCCTGAAGCAATTAATTAGCTGGCATCTTTCGTCACTGATTTAGATGTTGCGAGTGTATATATAGTATACCGACCAGCGGAGCGGCAACGCTTGTCTCACAACAACAACAACAACACAACATGGCCGCTTCTGTGGAGCTCGATGAGCTTGCTCGGACGCCCCGCGTGGAGGAAGAGGCGTCGGACGACGAGGAGGAGCACGACAACTGGAGGGAGCTGTACGGCTCGCAGCTGCAGCTGGAGGTGGAGCCGCCGGTGCGCGACGCGCGGGACGAGGGCACGGCGGACGCGTGGACGGAGCGCAACCCGTCGCTCATCCGCCTCACCGGCAAGCACCCCTTCAACTGCGAGCCGCCGCTGGCGCGCCTCATGCACCACGGCTTCATCACCCCCGCGCCGCTGCACTACGTGCGGAACCACGGCCCCGTGCCCCGCGGCGACTGGTCCACCTGGACCGTCGAGGTCTCCGGCCTCGTCACCCGGCCCGCGCGGTTCACCATGGACGAGCTGGTCCGGGAGTTCCCCGCCGCGGAGCTCCCCGTCACGCTCGTCTGCGCGGGCAACCGCCGCAAGGAGCAGAACATGGTGCGGCAGACGGCCGGGTTCAACTGGGGCGCCGCGGGCGTGTCCACCTCCGTGTGGCGCGGCGCGCGCCTCCGCGACGTCCTGCGCCGGTGCGGCATCAAGAAGGGCCGCCGCGCAGCGCTCCACGTGTGCTTCGTGGGCGCGGAGGACCTCCCCGGCGGCGGCGGCGGCGCCAAGTACGGCACCAGCGTCACGCGCGAGTGGGCGCTGGACCCTTCCAGGGACATCATGCTCGCCTACGCGCAGAACGGCGAGCCGCTGCTGCCGGACCACGGCTTCCCGGTGCGCGTCATCATCCCGGGCTGCATCGGCGGCCGCATGGTCAAGTGGCTCACGCGCATCGTCGTCACCGGCGCCGAGTCCGACAACTACTACCACTTCAAGGACAACCGCGTCCTGCCGTCGCACGTCGACGGCGAGCTCGCCGACGCGCAGGCGTGGTGGTACAAGCCGGAGTACATCATCAACGAGCTCAACACGAACTCGGTGATCACCATGCCCGGGCACGACGAGATCCTTCCCATCAACGCCTTCACCACGCAGCGCGCCTACACCATGAAAGGATACGCCTACGCCGGTGAGTCGTCCGTGCACCATTCATGCCTTTGACATCTTATTAGATATTGATATTTCTTTCTATAAACTTGTTAGAGATGTTTGACTTCTCAGTTCCAATTCGAGAATGGGGATATTACACATATTCTTGAAGATTAGATAATCATAATACCTTTATACCTGTTAGCTAGTGAGATTGACTATCTTCTTGAAATTCTTCATCCATATTGAGCTGGCATATAGGACATCCTATCTATCTAAAAGAGTGATCCCACTAATTATCTCAACGCGGTGTACTTCCACGTCATCAAAACTATGATAGTCGTTACATTTACTAGTTTGATCCACTAACATCTGTCCAATCTATACATGGGAATCATATACCATGCAACATGCATTAGTATTGTAAGAAGGCTTAAATCACACTGTATTTAATTGTGACAAACACAACTTTTCATGTTAAGATTTATTTTTCTTATGCGGAAATTTCTCATATTTTTTTAAATCATAAGGACCAAATTAGTACACACTATTTAGAAATTATATATCCAATTCCGCTGCAACACGCGTGGAATCGTATAGTCTATATAGATGATACTCCATCATTCCAAAACATTTGAAGTTCTAACTTTGTCCTAAATCAAACATCTTCTGGGTTTGACCAAGTTTGTAGCAAAATTTATCACGGACCGGGAAGGGAATCTAGTTTCTAAATAAGGGAATCTAATCTAAGAGTATATAAGGTGTATAGATTAAAAATTAAAGTCAAATGTTTTTATATTTGACTAAGTTTAGAGCAAAATATACCAAGTTATTAGCATACAATACCAAATAAACAAAATATAAAAATAAATTTAGTAATCAATCTAATGACACTGATTTGACATCTTAGATATTGATATTTCTCTCTATAAACTTGTTAGAGATGTTTGACTTTTCAGTTCCAATTCGAGAATGAGAATATTATGCATATTGTTGAGATTAGATAATCATAATACTTGTATACCTGTAAGTGAGATTGACTAGCTATCTTCTTGAAATTCTTCAACCATATTGAGCTGGCATAAGATATCCTATTTACATAAGAGAGTGACCCCACTACTAATTAGCTCAACACGTGTACTTTCAAGTCATGAAAACTACGATAGTTGTTAGATTTATTAGTTTGATCCACTCTCATCCATCCAATCTATGCATGAGAATCATATACCATGCAACATGCAATTGTGTATTCTAAGCAAGTTTTAAATCACACTGCATTTAATTGTGATAATCACAACTTTTCATGTTAAGATTTATTTTTCTTATGCAAATTTTTCTCATATTATTTAAATCATAAGGACAGAATTAGTAACAATATTTAAAAATAAAATGTCAAATTCCCCCTGCAACACGCTGAGAATCGTATACTCTATATAGAAGATACCCAGTTGTTCCATAATATTTGAAGTTCTAGCTTTATCCCAAGTCAAACATATTTTGGGTTTGACCAGGCTTATAGCAAAATTTATCGATATCCATGACTTTCCATATATATAGTATGAAAATAGATTTTATGATGAATCTAATGAAACCAGTTTGGTGTTGTCGATACTTTTCCGTAGACTTGGTCAAACTTCAAAAAGTTGAACTTAGGATAAATACGAAAGTTCAAATAATTTTAAAATAATGTAGTATAATAAAATTAATAAACCTTATATTTTCGAACTAAATGAATCTTCACTAGCATCCTACACACCTTATTCATCCTCACTAATATATTGATCTCAACATACAAACATGCCACCTCACCATCCAATTATGAATGAGATAAGTCCCACCTCAACATGCAATCATGCTTTCAACCACGCATGAGATTTTTTTAATTATTATTCTACTTATATTCAATAAAAATTGCTACAACTACACATAATCGAATATAGCAAGTCATACTACTACGTATTAAGAACCAGGTGTGTTGTTAAGTAGTCTTTCTTGTGAGTGTAATTAATCATATTTCTCACAACTCTTTTTCTTGTTGTTGCGTCTTAAAGGTGGTGGCAAGAAGATCATAAGAGTGGAGGTGACGCTGGACGGGGGCGAGACATGGATGTTGTGCACGCTCGACATCCCGGAGAAACCCAACAAATATGGCAGGTACTGGTGCTGGTGCTTCTGGTCCGTCGATGTCGAGGTCCTCGATCTCCTCGGCGCCAAGGAGGTGGCGGTGCGCGCCTGGGACCAGGCGCAGAACACCCAGCCCGAGAAGCTCATATGGAACCTCATGGTGCGTACCCTGCATTCACATGTGTGATGTATCCGTCCATGGCGTCCTGGCATTTGCAAATGCGATTGATTCGAGTGTGACATGATTGCAGGGGATGATGAACAACTGCTGGTTCAAGGTGAAGGTGAACGTGTGCCGGCCGCACAAGAGGGAGATCGGTCTGGTGTTCGAGCACCCGACGCAGCCAGCCAACCAGACGGGCGGGTGGATGGCGCGGCAGAAGCACATGGAGACCGCTGCACCGGGGCTCAAGCGGAGCACGTCCACGCCCTTCATTCACACCACCGACGACAAGCAGTTCACCATGTCCGAGGTGCGCAAGCACGGGTCGCAGGACTCGGCATGGATCGTCGTCCACGGACACGTCTACGACTGCACCGCCTTCCTCAAGGACCATCCGGGCGGTGCCGACAGCATCCTCATCAACGCCGGCACGGACTGCACCGAGGAGTTCGACGCCATCCACTCCGACAAGGCAAAGTCGCTCCTCGACACGCACCGCATTGGCCAACTCATCACCACTGGCGCTGGCTATAACTCTGACAACTCCGTCCATGGAGGCTCCTCTCTCGCCCCTATCCGCGAGGCTACCAAGGCCGCCGCCGCACCGATCGCGCTCTCAAGCCCGCGTGAGAAGATCCGCTGCCGCCTCGTCGACAAGAAGGAGCTCTCCCGTGACGTCCGCCTGTTCCGCTTCGCGCTGCCGTCCTCCGACCAGGTGCTCGGCCTACCAGTCGGCAAGCACATCTTCGTGTGCGCCAACATCGGGGGGAAGCTGTGCATGCGCCCGTACACACCGACGAGCATAGTCGACGAGGTCGGTCAGTTCGAGCTCCTGGTCAAGGTGTACTTCAAGAACGAGCACCCCAAGTTCCCCGACGGTGGGCTCATGACACAGTACCTGGAATCGCTTCAGGTAGGCAGCTCCCACATCGAGGTCAAGGGGCCTCTCGGCCAAGTGGAGTACACCGGCCGCGGCAGCTTCATGATCGGCGGCAAGCAGCGGCGAGCGCGACGCCTGGCAATGATCTGCGGCGGGAGCGGGATCACGCCCATGTACCAGGTGATCCAGGCCGTGCTCCGCGACCAGCCGGAGGACAAGACGGAGATGCACCTTGTGTACGCGAACCGGACGGAGGACGACATCCTGCTGCGCGACGAGCTGGACCGGTGGGCGGCGGAGCACCCGGACAAGCTCAAGGTGTGGTACGTGGTAGACCAGGTGAAACGGCCGGAGGAAGGCTGGAAGTTCAGCGTCGGGCATGTGAGGGAGGACATTCTACGCGCGCACGTGCCGGAGGGCGGCGACGACACCTTCGCGCTCGCTTGCGGGCCGCCGCCCATGATCAAGTTCGCCATCACGCCCAACCTGGAGAAGATGAAGTACGACATGGCCAATTCTTTCATCTCGTTCTAATCTAGCTTCTGCGACGACGCGTCTGGATGTATATACCTGTTATATACATAAGAGAACTAAGGCCCTGATTGATTCATAAGTCCTAGACTTTTTTTAGTCCCAAATCCCTAAAAAGTTCATATCTATTTAGTTCCTGAGACTTAACATGGACTAAAAAGACCATATTACAACTATAAGTCCCTATAAGTCCCTCCTTGAGAGTCTTATTTCATAAGTCCCAAATGCCCACTTTAAATCACTATAAATCCCTCCTGTTTGATTTAGATGGAACTTATAAGGACTTTAATTCCCAGAAAACAAACACCCTCTAAAGCGGTCGAATGGTTAGGTGGCCAGTGATACTCTCAGCCAATCAAAGATTAAGCTCCAACTATAATACTTTGGTATCTCATTAATGTGGATTATCCATTCAATTGAAGACCACGTTTTTGTCGATGCCATGATGCCCGTGATGACTTGGTCAATCTTCAAGCTCTGCAACTTTGACTCATCTTTCATAGGTGTTCTGTGAGTATGTGAAGTGTGGTGGGATGAGATGTGTCTGCGTTGTAACCAATGTTTCTAAAAAGTAGCGAACCAATCTGTGATTGAATGGTTAGAGGGACTGTGGTATCCCTAGTCCACCAGGGTTCAAATCCTGGTGCTCGCATTTATTTCTGGATTTATTTCAGGATTTCCGGCGATGCGCATTCAGTGGGAGGAGACGTTCCCGTCGACGACGAGGCGCCTACGGCGACTTCGTAAATTTAAAGATGATATGCCGGCTCAGTCTTTCGAAGGTGCTCATAGGGGTAGGGTGTGCGTGTGTGCGTTCATAGAGGTGAGTGTATGCGTGTGTATATGAGTCCTTGTGTCTGTACTAATGTTAAAAAAAGTTTCTGAAAAGTTAGAAATAAACAAAGAGTAATATATTGTGTACATATGAGCCGGACACACCAGCGAGGGCTCCCAAAGCCAAACATGTCAACCTAGAACAAGCGGCGGCCAATTCCTGGCAGTATTGTGAGCATCCATATTAGTCTCTCTTTCTTCATGCTTAAGCACTTTTGTTTTAAGAGATGGGGTTTCCCGCCTTATTTTGTTATTATTTTAGGTCAACCCCATTTTATGAAACTAGATGATATTCTCGCACATTGTTGCGGGACTATTTTGCAATATATTTTTATGTGATTCATTGTATGAAACATGAATATTTAAAGTAATAATATAAAAAGCTAAAACTAAAAATACATATAACTTATTTATGTTTGATTAGTATGTAGTTGTAAATATTTTATTAAATATACATAGCATAATAGAATGGAAATATTCATGTATATTTGCATGTTGAGATGCGTCTGTTTTTCATGCATGTCATGATAAAGTGGCATGCTTGCATGTTGAGAGATATATGATAGTGAGGATAGGTCTTTTCTCATGCATGTTGTGCGATGATGTGGCATGCTTGCATGTTGGGATAAATAGTTAATGGAACTAGTTTTTTAGATATAAAAGATGAGGCAACGCCAAAACACACATCACTGTTCGCAGCGTTCGGGCTAAGCCAAAGTACCTGAGCCAGAAAAGGTCCCCACAATATGCAGCAAATACATGATGTTCCCCTGTCTCCGCCACTGGGCCGCCTACATGCATCCTTTTTACTGCGTGAAGCTTTTTACTTGCCCAGATAAGATCATGTTTCAATCTGACCTTTTTTTAATAAATGGTATGGATCATTTTTTAAACAACACATGAATATTTTTTACATTTTAAAATATTTTATAAAAACTCACGAACATATTCGAAATGTGTAAGTTTGTTTTAGATGACATGAATAATTTTCGAATGGTACAAAGCATTATTTTTTAAAATCATGCAAACATTTTTTACATTATATAATCATATTTTAAAATAGCACCACCATATTTTGAAATGGGTCAATATTTTCTTTTTATGGTAGGGCCATTTTTTTAACAATGCACAAACATTTAAAAAAATATCATGAATATTTTTTTAAATGTGTAAACAAAACTAAAGATGATGAACATTTTTCTTTCAAATGTACTACTCCCTCCGATCAATATTAGTTGTCACAGATTTAGTATAATTTGTATTAAATCTGCGACAATTAGTTGTCACTGATTTCTCTGGCCAAACTGAACATAGAGGAACCCCTCAAAAAAAAAAACTGAACAGAGAGGCTCGCGGTCATGGCCTCCTGCCGCCGCTCGCCGTCACCACTTGCCGGTCTGGAGCGCGTTGGTCACGGAAAACAGGACCGCTCTCCATCGACCCGCATTGTGCAGTTTCGGGCCGCCGGCATCCCTCCATAGGATCCATGATGACAATTGACAAACCCTAACCAATATGTGGTCTGATTGCGTTTGTCTCAAAAAAAAAAATTGTGGTCTGATTGCGTAAACCGCCCCAAAGAGATACGTACGTGTATATATGTAAAGAGAGCAGCCAACCTTTTCCCCAAGCGCGTAACCCTAGCCGGGACCGGGAGGGCATTATCCGCAATCCACTGCAGACGGGCGAACTGCCGATGTTCCTTCCCGGCTAAGGCTAAGCCGCGCCACCCTTCCCGGCTAAGCTCGACGCACGGAATCAGCTAGGATAGTTTGCGCGATGTGAGTGTCTTCTATTTCCTCATGACCAGTCTCTTCCCTTCCCTTCTACGTATACTGTTTTTATCTGTCAATCGCAGATTCGCAGTCCACCCCCCTCTAATCACAGCAACAATTAAGTTGATATACCAGCTGTTTGGATTTGGATTTCTATGTTACCTTTTAAACAACTCTTTGATTCTCGATGTATGCAACGCTGTGATTTTTGCAATCATATTATCTCAGATTTGGTTTTCGACCTATGCAACACTGTGATTTTGGGAGTATTTAACAAAAAACTACCACATTTCGCGGAACTGCGCCTATAAACTACCACTTTATAAATTTGTGCTGAAAACTACCACTTTTTGACTAATCTTTGACTAAAAACTACCATGTCGGGAAAGCGACCGATTCACCTCTTATAAATGCCTTTTTGACAAGATGGGCCCACCTGTCAGCATCAATCTTCTTCCTCCTCCTCCTTCTCCTCCTCTCTCTGTGGCATTTCCTCGAACACCACATATGCATTCCGCGCTCTTCTTCATTGCGACGCCCCGGTGAAGCACCTCTCCGGCGCTAGCCTCCCAGTCGATGGCGTACACGAGGTGCAAAGGCGGGGGCGTCGGTCGGCAGGGCCGAGCGGGGGGTGGCCAGGCCCTGGCACGATGGCGGCCGCCATGGCCGAGGCGAGCAGGCGGCTCGGCTAGGAGGGAAGGCGGCGCAGGTGGCGGGGCTCGCCGGCCGGCGGGGCAGAGCGGCGGGTGACGCGGGCTGGGCGGAGCGGCGGGTGGCGCGAGCGGCGGATGGCGCACACGCTCGCGGAGGACGGCGGCTACGCGCACGGCTGCGCACGCACACAAGCTAGCATGCAAAAGCCAGCACAGTGCACGCGAGGCTACGGCTGCATGCTAGCACGCCCGCAACGCTCCATTGGCCGGCTAGCTAGCACACGGCGCTGGCTTCGACCGATGGATGGCGCAGGTAGCGTTGCTTGCTGGCCGGCAGTGGGGGCGGGCACGGTGCGTGGCTCGCGTGCATCTCCCGCGCGGCACAGCCTGGGAGTTGACCACTGTGCCATGTCAGCGCCTGCATGTGGGCCAGCCCTGTCATAATCATGTTTAATTTCAGCAAACTACCATGAGGCAGAAATTAGTGTTTTTGGGAAAATTAGTCAAAAAATGGTAGTTTTCGGCACAAATTTGTAAAGTGGTAGTTTGTAGCCACGGTTTCACGAAATGTGGTAGTTTTTTGTTAAATACTCTGATTTTGGCAAGCATATTATCTCAGATATATGTATGTGCTGTGTTTCAGGACTGCAAAAACCAGTAGGAAGGCAGCAACAGTGGCAAGTGGTCTGGGGTGAGGGCAACCGAAGCTGCGATGAAGAAGTGGAAAGGTAAGTCATTGACCGATATATGAGCTTTCTTGCTGCTGATTTTTTCACCGATTTCTTCTAAATGTTACTATGTTAGTTGCTTGCTAGAGTACTGATGATCTAGTGGTTTATCATGCATGTTCTTTAATTAGTTCAGAAAGCTATCATAGAGCAGGCTCGAGCTAAGGAACAGTTCTTCAGGGAAAAGGAACCTGACCGACATGTTACTCCATTCAAACCCACAAAATTTGGTGGCTGCGTCCAGGAAATTTCAGATTCGCATTTCAGCCACAGTGTTGTCTCAATTGCTCTGCTCCAGGGTGATTATTCTGCTTATTCTCTCCAAATTCATATTCATTCATCTTACTGATTTTGGTCGTGATCTTAATTTGTACGGGCGAAAAGATAGTATTCGCATGCTCCGGAACAGCCGTACGACACTGGAACAATATAATACAAGCACCCCATACAGTATTTGTGACTAGCTCACGTTTGGTGGTGGAATTTGAGAATAACAGAACCAGAGATGATGATTTTGTGGTTAGTGCAACTTACTGTTTTCCTCTGCTATGAAATGATCGATGATTCATCATCATTCTGTAGTAATGTTGTACTGAGGCTTTCCTCACTACAGGTTCAAATCCGTCGTCCTGATGGTACAACAATCCATGGGTTGTTGGGGTTATGGGATGAAAAAAAAATGGAAATTGCTATCGTCACGGCCTTCAACACCCGACATCTCTACCTTGTGGATACATGTGGCCCTCTGGATCTGCACCGAGACGACACACATAAGCTTAATCTATCTGCAGCTGGTCGTGACTTCGACGGCACTTTGATGAGCATAAAATGCAGTGATCCTCATTTCAAAGATGGCATTGGGTTTTGTGAATGTGGTATCACAGAGGTATAGCCTTGATTTTTGTCTGGCAGTTTTGCATGTTATCTGTGAATGTTTCCTTTGCAGTCCCTGTCTCTTTTACTAGGCTGGACTTGGAAGGCCAGTTATACTATTTAATGGCGGTGAAGGGCGCATTGCTGGCGTGATAACTATAAGTTGTGTCAAGGCGGTTTCTTGTTCATACCAATGGAGCTACTTCATGAACGGTTGCAGCAATTTGAGATACCCAGGTATTATCTTCTGGCTGGTAAGAGCAATTCCAATGGGGCGACCCATTTCATCCGCGGCCGTCTGTTTGGGTCGGCGCGGACAGAAAAGGCGGCCCAACGCGCCGACTCAAACGGACGCACGTCCGTTTTTTGTCCGCGGGCGACCCATTCCCGGTCTTTTTGAGCTTGATTTGCGTCGGCGTGGACACGCGACGGACGCGCGCTTGCTCGCCTACTCCTGTCTCCGGGCCTGCTCGTCTGTGGCACATTGGCCTTCCCTCCCCCCAGCCAACAAGCAACCCCCGCCCCCGCCTCCTCCGTCACCGACGCCGCCGCCCATTTTGCCGGCGACTCTTCCAGCTGCCGCCGCCTCCACATCCGCCCAGCAACGCCGTCGCTGCCCCCAGTCGCCCGCCGCCGCCGTTTTGCCGCTGGGGAGCAAGCTGGTTCCCCGCCGCTATTTCCCCCACGCCCAGCCGCCCCGCGACCAAGAAGACGCCTCGCCGCCCCAGCCACAGACGACCGTCACGCTCGTCAGACGCCGTCACCCTCGTCGGGCGCCGGCCGGGCAGCTAGCTGGTCTGTGGGCGCCGCGTCTCCCCTCGCCGGCCGTCTCCTTCTTCGACGCCCGCAAGCTGTTCGACAGTTTGCCAAGGTACGAAAATGGACTCCGCCGACGAGTTCTTTTTCCACAATTTCCTTTGCGACTCTGACGATTCGTCCGACGACGAGGAGGAGATATTGGCTGATGTGTTGGTCCATCACCACCTCAACAACCAGCGGCCGTTGTTCCGTGGCTCCATTCCGGGCCACCTTCCGGCGTTGAATCGTAACCGGAAGAGCGGGCATTTCCTTCTCTGGAAGGACTACTTTGATACAACAAACCCGTTGTTCAAACATCACAAATTCCGCCGCCGGTTTCGTATGAGTAGGCATGTTTTCAACCGTATTAGAGAGGGAGTGGTCGGCTATGATGACTACTTCGAGTGCAAAGAGGATGCCGTCGGCAAGATTGGTTTCTCCTCTTATCAGAAATGTACTGCCGCCATCCGAATGTTTGCATACGGAGTGCCCAGTGATCTCATTGACGAGTACGTCCGTATGAGCAAGTCTACATGCCTAGAGTCCCTGTATAAGTTCTGCAAGGCTGTGATTGCTGTGTTTGGCCCTGAGTACTTGAGAGAGCCGACAACTGAAGATACAACCTGTTTGTTGGCGATGAATGCTAGCAGGGACTTCCCGGGGATGCTTGGCAGCATAGACTGCATGCACTGGGAGTGGAAGAACTGCCATTCTGCTTGGCAAGGGCAGTATAAGGGACATGTCAGGGCTTGCACTGTCATACTAGAGGCCGTGGCGTCTCAAGATCTCTGGATATGGCACTCTTTCTTTGGCATGGCTGGATGACACAATGATATCAACGTGCTTCAGTGCTCGCCGGTGTTTGCTAGGCTTGCCGAAGGCAACAGCCCACCGATGAACTTTACTGTCAACAGCCACACCTACGACAAAGGGTATTATCTGGGTGACGGTATCTATCCTCAGTGGACCACTATTGCCAAGACAATACCCAACCTTGTCGGAGAGAAAAGGAAAAGATTTGCCCAACAGCAAGAGAGTGCTAGAAAGGATGTCGAGCGTGCCTTTGGTGTTTTGCAATCTCGATGGGGCATCGTTCGGTATCCTGCTAATACTTGGAGCACGCAGAAACTATGGGAGGTGATGACTGCTTGTGTGTTCATGCACAACATGATCGTAGAAGACGAGCGCCCGGAACGTCTGTACGATCAAGGCTTTCAGTTTCAGGGTGAGAATGTTGTGCCTGAGCATGGAGTAGCGGCAACATTTGAGCAGTTCACTCAGTTTTATGAAGACATGCATGATTGAGAAACTCACGTGCAACTGCAAAATGATTTGATTGAGCATATGTGGACTCATGTTGGCAACCAATAGATGTATCTTTTTTATTCGTTTTGCAAAACTATGTGAAACATTTTTATTTTTATTTGGCCTATAAACTATACTATTTATTTAGGTGGACTATTTTGTTTGTTAAATTTTTATTTCACCATATGTGAGAATATAATGCAAAATTGGGTGGCCAGCCGGCCACGCCTGCACATATGGGTCGGCGCGTTGGGCGCGCTGCCGACCCATATGAAAAACAGGGCGGACGCCGGGCGGCCGGCCGGCCCAAACGGACAAAAAGCGGACGAAATCGCCGTCCGTTTGGGTCGGCCCGTTGGAGTTGCTCTAAGTATTTATGAGTCACTAGCGTAATGTCCATATGTTGCTACGAAGCCATAAACAGATGAGTAGTTAGGTCGCTGGCTTAATAGATTGTCGAAAGACGTTGGTATATGACATTTAAAAGAGAATGAGATACAATTAGAGATGTTGTGGCAGGCGTTAGAGAATCTTAAGGGATCATTGTAGGTCCTTTCCAAGAATTTAAGTGAAGCAGCAGCAACAACAACAACAAAATCTTGGGGTATGCTAGAGTCATGGTTCTTGCACATGGATAGCCAACTTCCACGTACCGCTGTCCATTGCTAGTTCTTTGGGATATTCCAGTCCTTCAGATCTCTTTATATGGACTCCTCGCATGTTAAGTTTGATCCACCGGACCTCTATTGACATTATTAGATTGCTTTAACCGTCCTCTATGCGCCGGTGCTTCTGCAAGCATGCGTTGTGTAGCCCACATAATCTCAGACAACGTTGGATAGATTTAGGTTTATCTTGAAGGTAGCATTTCAAATTTTGAAAACAGGCCTATTGTTGCTCTGGAGTTATAATTTTCTCTCTCTCTCTCTCTTCACAAATATAAGATGTTCTAACTTTTTTTCAGAATAGGATATGTATAGACATGTTCTAGTGTGTTTGTTCACTCATTTCAATTCGTATATAATCCATATTGAAGTATCCAATACATGCTATATTTGTGAACGGATGGAATATATTGGAAGAATTGTTTGGGAGAGAAATTTGAACCAAGAGCATAATTTTGAGGTAGTCTCATTTCTGCATTTTCCATTTGTGCCTTTTACAAGAGTTCTGATCTCACACGAAGTAAAAGTACATTTGTTGATTTACCTCTTTTGAGAAGTTACTAGTCCACATGTGGATAGGAGTGCATTTGTTTATTTATGAATGTTGTTCGTCCCACATGTGAACTCGCCACCAACTCCAACCTTTATACGTGTCCATGATTTGCTTATCTATAGAAGTTCCAAATACCCCTCTTGTTCTGCTTGAATTTAATGTTCTTGCTTCAATGTTGAAGCTTGGGCATTTGCCTAAATGAAGAAGAGCATGAGCATTTCGTTCAGGTGGGAGTCAAGAACAATGCCACTCATTTTTGTGCTATCTCAATCCTCGTTTTTGCTGATTATTTATAAGTTGATGTTCAAGTCTTTATACATGTTTCCTTTCATACAGTTTGGTGTATATCTACTTCATTTGCTTGTAGTAAACATGTTTAATTGCAGTAATACTACCCAGTTCCGTGAATATTCCTTGCCTCAGGGTGCATCCTGCGTTGTCCCTTCAGGTTTGAATTATCATGCAAGTCATCATTCTAAATGTTACATGTGGGCCATTAATTGACTATGTGAATGCTATCTTAATTAGTATAATCTAACACTCTTATCAATCATCTTATTGCATCAGGATTTAAGGTCAGATCTAAGATGCTAGATTCTTTGGGCTACCCCCTACCACCACCGCTTGTGTTTGAGTGTAAGCCGTAGTCTTATATTGCTTTCTTCTCCCTTGTGCTTATTTATTTCCAATTTATGTACTTGTTTCCTAATTAACTAGGTAATGGGCGATTAGTTGGTACGTTCGAAGAAAGGTTTGGTGAAGTTCACTGCTGGAAAGGGTATCGTTTCGACATCTACGCCAACTATGAGAAGCCTCTCTGGAAGCAACTTGGAAAAAAAGTTGTTGAACGTGTATGTAGAAGTGCTGTCTCAGTTGCTTCATTCAATGGTAACCACACGAGGTGTTTTGCTTGCACAGGTTTGCTTATAACTATTGAGGATCGCATGTTTGTCCTTACTTCGGCCAGTTTGGTCAGAACTGGTGATGCTGAAGACAACATTGATCCGGACTTGATGGTGAGTTGTTGATCCTACTCAGTTTTCTTCGCCTTTTAAGTTTGATGATGGTTAATTAGTTGAGCTTTATAAACTCTATTTTTTGCAGATTAACGTGTTTCTCCCGCCAGAACAATCAGTGGTGGGGAAACTAGAATTTTACCATCAAGATTACAACATTGCCGTTGTCGGTATCGTGGATAATCTCACTGATGTTTGTCCACAAGATATCTTCGGAGTCACAAAGTCATCTAAATCTGATGTGGTAGCTATTGGGCGTACAACTAGAGAAAATGATGGGTTATTGATGGCCTCAAAGGGTAACACGAAATGTATAAGTACAAGAAACAGGGATTTGGGTTCAAAACTTGATTGCAAAGATCTCAAACTGTCAACTTGTCAAATCAAGAAGGTACAGTGATTTTTTTCCTTGGCATCCTTTACATGGAACCTGTGTAGATAGTTAATCTATTTGAGTTGTATCTTCAGTTTATTGATAATAATGAGGTGCTAGCTAGATTTACCACTGCAGCTTCTCCTTGTAACTTTATGGGCCTTATTTTTGTTAGAATAAATCCGAGGCATACCGTCGATCATCCGAGGACCAAGCAATCATACGAGCACGACACCGAGATTTGTTAACAAGGTTCACCAATATGGCTACATCCTCAGGGCATGACTACGAGCGCTCCTCTCCATGACACCGCTACAATACCGCACTCCGGCCGCCCGGGCGCCGGCACACGCCGCCGGCTCCCCCGCGTGCCCGTGCTATTATGTTGGCATAGGTTACATCGTGTGTCTACCCCCGATATATATGAGAGGCTTAGGATACAAATGTCCTATTAGGACACAACTCCTATTCTGTCTACACACAGTCCAAAACCAAGTCTAACTGTAACCTACCTTGTACAATAATATTCGACACAATTCTAACAAACTCCACCTTGGCGAATATTCTCCACCACCTTGAATTCATTCATGCGCCGAACTTCCATATACATTGGACTTGAGATACGCCATGAGCATCGCTGCTACTTCTAGACTCCATGTAACTGTAACTCCACCCTTATCGTCTTCTTCACAGTCAACCCTCGAGCAAAATTAAGTTCCTCATTACTCTACTTTGTGCTTCCAACTTCCGGAGAATCCGTTCAACACCATCACACACCGATCACTGTCCGCGTGAAAATGAACAACTCAAGAGTTATCTGAACTCAATGCCACCGCTCTTTCTTGACCGTCTATCTGAAACTTGAAGGAATTTTACCATCACCTTGTGTCACTCTGAGTCAAATTCAAAGTTGTCTCACCCTTTTCTCCGGATAGTCTCTGACATGTCCCACAGCTATAGCACTCCACCTCCTTCTGTACTTGTCACCCGCACTTTTCCATGTGCACCGAATACCACAGAATATACGGCCATGTACTCTCTTCGCTTTTGACAATTTCAGACTTTCCGTCACTTTCACAGATTCTCCATGGTCAACTCCTGTCCATCAACTAGCACCGATAGACCCAGTCACCAACTTGAATCCGGTACTCGCCAACACTGCTTCAGCACCCCTGCACACTTTGTCTAACAACATATCAGACCACCTGTGCCCTGGCATGTCGCTGTGTCCCGTGCATACCGCACGCCTCGCCGCTATCACTGCGTCGAGCCTCTGCTGTCCTGGTCGAGTCTCCCGGGTAGCTAGCCCCCATTGCCTCAACCCTCACTGCAGAGAACCATCGATCATCACCGACCAATGTCGAGTATCATGTCTCCTTCAGACCACTGGTACCCAGTCCAATCCACGTGTCTCTCGCTATCCCGCTGAAATAGGCTTCGATTCTCCGATATCTTACACCGTAGCCCCTCCATCATCACAGAGTGAAGTCTTCCGTTAGACTCTAGCTCCACCTTCAACACGACTCCATGTAGCTGGCCGTGCTACCCCGTGCCCTGTCGATTTCAAGCTCTCATGTGTACACTTCCTTGAATCAACCCCGCGCCATAGTCTTGTCGAAGCTGCACAGGCCCTCGGGCCTGCACCACGTGTTTCCACGCCCCAGAAGTCGGCCACCATCAGCATCGCGCTCCTATGTCGTTGTTGCTGAAATCATCGCCGTCTTCTGCTTTGACCGACATCCCCGTCGATCCGTCAGACAGTCCAGTCCGACCCAACCGAAATTATTCGACTGCAACCATGCTCCATCCTGCGTCGTGTCCGCCCGCAAATCCGTGCATTGCTTGACGCCCTGTGTATGCATGATACTGCCACGACGTGCTCCAGACTCTGCCCGAGCCGTGTATGCACGCCGCCATCGCTGCACATGTCCATCTTCATCGACTTGCATCCTATCAAATCTTTCATGGACTTGCGACCGCGCCTTATTTTTCCGTAGCGTGCACCGCTGCCATCCTGTACATACATGTACATGTACCAAGCAAAGATAGCCCATGGGAGAATTCCTCTAGTAGCCTTCCTGTGCACAAAATCAAAAGTTCAATTACCCTTGCTCACGTGCAGCCCCAAACCTTCTCCATCCTGCTCTTTGGCTTGCTCCCGATGAATAGCTACACACACGATACCTGACGCCCTTATTTTCCTTTAACAAATCTCAGGCAGCCACGAGTCAAACTCATGATCTGCTTCCGTACGCAACCCGCTCGCTCACGCAGCTCGTAGCACTTGCCATTAGCCGGCTCCGCCTCGGCCTTTCTTACCGGGCCTTGGCAGCCAGCGCCGCCCCGGCCGCCCCGGTTGGGCCACGCCTTAGGCCCCGCTGGCCCTACCTGCTGGCTGCTGGACGGCCTGTGCCACTGCCGTGCGCCACGCCTGGTTGCATCCCGGGCTCCCAGCGTAACCCTGCCGCCACCATCATGAACAGATCGATCCCATCGCTCACGAAGACGCCGTTCCCATGTACACGCTACCCGAGCCTCCAGTCCGATTGAAATCCTACGAGTTCCACGCTGACGCATCTATGTGCTTCTCACGCCCGATCAATCCGCCGCTGCCTCACGCCGCCACCGGCGACTGTCCTGCCGCGACTTCGATCGATCTCGCCAAGAACTGTTGCTGCGATTGTCTGCTGCTTCCGATTGCTATTCCACCGCTACCGATCCCGCCGATGCCCTCGATCGCCTCGTGACGAACAAAAACCAGCATACGGCTCGGCCTCCTCTAAATCAACAATTCCCGCCTCATCGAACCTTGCTCTGATACCACTTTGTTAGAATAAATCTGAGGCATACCGTCGATCATCCGAGGACCAAGCAATTATACGAGCACGACACCGAGATTTGTTAACGAGGTTCACCGATATGGCTACATCCCCGGGGCATGACTACGGACGCTCCTCCCCATGACACCGCTACAATACCGCACTCCGGCCGCCCGGCCGCCGGCACACGCCGCCGGCTCCCCCGCGTGCCCGTGCTATTATGTTGGCATAGGTTACATCGTGTGTCTACCCCCGATATATATGAGAGGCTTAGGATACAAGTGTCCTATTAGGACACAACTCCTATTCTGTCTACACACAGTCCAAAACCAAGTTCAACTGTAACCTACCTTGTACAATAATATTCGACACAATTCTAACAATTTTTGTATTAGGTTGGGATTGGAGGGCCCCTTATTTGTCTTGATGATGGGAGTTTTGTTGGCATGAACTTCTATGATGAAAGTGGAACAACTCCTTACCTGCCAAGGAGCAGTATTCTAAAAGTTTTAAAGAGAGGGCGTAGTCTTCTGTCACAAGGGTAAACTTTTTTTCTCTTGATGCTGATTGGCAGACATGTGTATCCCACAAACTTTCATTGACAAATATATGTTGGACGACAGAAAATTGCTCCCTCCCATTATGCTGGACACAAAGAGGAGTAATGCTACAAAGAGGAACCGGTAAAGCTTTCTATTTCTCAATGCCACTTGTTTGTGATAGCATACTGTTTATTCGACAATGGACATATATTGAAAAGATTATATTGAATGTCAGGTGGCATGTACCCAAGCCATATTGGTTCCTTGCTGGTCAAGTTGATGTTCTAGGCCAGCTTGTTGGGAAAGTTCCCATGTAAACGTCAAGCTGCTGTGTTGGAGTGCTCTATACGAATTTAGTCCATTTTGTCCCACGCAAACATTATATAATTTATTAAGAGGCATGTGCAATTTATTATGTTTTGTCAAAAATGTTTTTTATGGTATTTGTTTAGTATGTCTATCGCTGTCAAGTATCTAATCATGAATGGAAGTGTTGGATCTGTATTTTCTACGATATATGAGTTTGTTTTATGCTCCCGCAGATCTGGAAAATCGCAATTCTTTGATTTTTTTTACTAGTAGCTTGGACCATTTGCACTTATAAGAGCACCTTCAACATCCTCTACTAGTTGATACATCATCGCATGATGGTCTATTAGGAGAGGTTTTATTTTTTAAAAGAAGGAAACACCTTCGGCCTCTGCATCGAGTAACACACACAGCCTTTCATTGACTATTTCAAAGTTCATGATCCGAAGTAGCTGACTCCATGAGATAAGTTTGACACCCTCTCCACATCAGATACTCTCTGCAACCAGCTTCCTATTTGGTGCTGTTGCTAAGTCTCCGCCATCAAGGGATTTGTCTGCCTATATTAGGCCCATCATCTCACAGGCTTCTCTGAAGGTCGAGCAAAGCCTTACATTTACACTTCTCAAATCCTCAAATGAAGTGAAACCTCTAGCATGACCGAGAAACACACTCATGAAGTACCACTAGCAGAAAAATGCTTAGACACCACTTTATTGGTGGCTCACTAGTTTCAATCAACGCCACCATTATTTCATCCAGATCCAACAGAGTTTCAGGATATTGGAGACTGTAGAAAAATGTCATGACATTTTACAGAGTCGTTGTACACTCAATTATGCACAATCCCACAAAAGGAACTGTCAAAACAACGCTCAAGGCTCAAGGAGGCGGGGACGACCAAAACTAATCTGTTGTCCAAAAAGTTCTGCACGAAGGGCAAAGTTGACGTTGAGCCCCCGAGCTTCATGGGAAAAAATTTCCATGATCTCGGTTGAAATCGAAGTTGATGTTTGAGTATGACACCCATCGATATCTGACAATCTGGCATGGGGCATGGTCCTCGACCTGGCCGAGGCGACCAGTAGAGTAGGCGATGAACGAGATCCCGCTGAAGACGAAGATCTGGCCCGGTACGAAGGTCATGCTGGTCCCGATCTGCTCGCCGATCTTGATCTCTCTGTGACTATGTAGCGGGACCTAAATAGGCCACCAATGGCAGTCGATTACCACAGATCTCTGGTAGGGAGTCCCGAGCTAGTAGCCTTGGGACGATGGTAACAGAGACACAAATTTTTATCCAGGTTTGGGCTGTCCTAAGGGATAAAACCCTAAGTTCTGCTTTTGTTGTATTAATTTAGGGTGGAGTACAAAGTACATGTGATCTATCTCGAGATCATTGTGTGTAGATCTGATGATCTAAATTGTCATGATCTATCGACCATCCTACCCTTGGTTTATATAAGTTACTAGAGGCATAGGATTACAAGAGTCCTAGTCGATTATGTCAGTGGAGAGGAGTCCTCCACGGATACTGAGCCCTTGTCTTGAACGACAAGGCTTCTTGATTTTCCTTGTAGATTGCCATGGGCCATCCAAAGTGACATCCAGAGTGGCCTAGGATGGAGCCGACAATGGGGTCCTCAGCCTAACCCATCAGGCGGGAACCAACATGGTGAGAGCCCACCTAGCTAGGAGAATGTCGCCCGGGGCCATTCCTATTTGCCACCCAAGAGCAACAAAAAGAAGCGGCTTCGCTGAAGGCACCCACCCCGATGCCTCAGTTTGCGCTGGCCCACGGTCCGATTTCAGTGTTTCTTCTCTTTTTATGTATCTATCTATTTTATTTTATCTTTTTATTTGTTTTTATCACATTTTCAGAAAATGCTCAAAGTTCCAAAATTTGTTCATGATTCCAAAAATAATATTCGCGGGTTTCAATTTTTTTTCGTAATTCAAAAACTGTTGAGATTTTCAATATTGTTCAGTTTTTCAAAAAATCACATTTATAAAATTTGTTCACAATTCAATAAGTTACTTCAGAATTCTATTTTTTTTCTTGGTTCCAAAAAATGCTCACACCTTTGAAAAAAAATGTTCATATTTCAAAAAAATTGGCGTTTTTCAAATTTTGTCACTTCTTAAAATTTGTTCGCAATTCAAAAAATTGTTCAAAATTCGAAATTTGTTTGCAATTTTTAAAAAATGATCATGTTTTAAAAAAAATCATGTTTTTCAAAATTTGTTCACAACTCAAAAAAATGGAATTCAAAGCCTTTTTTGGGTGAAAACTGACTAAAAACTAAAGGAAAAAAAATAGAAAATCTGTCACGGAACAAGTGAGCTGCCCATTTGCACTGCCCTTCAGCGAAAGCTCCCTTGTATGATGCCTACAGATAGGGGTGGGCATATAAACCGATGACCGAAGTACCGACCCGAAATAACCGGGACCGAACCTGAATGCACCGAAACCGATTCGTTCGCTCGTAACTTCGGTCAGCCAATCTGGAGAACCGAACTTTCTTCGGTTGATTCGGGTGCATGTATCAAGTAACCGAACACACCGAAGTACCGAAGCAATTTTCAACTCACGAGAAATCTACGTAGCCCACGGCCCACAGCCCAACTACTGAACCTGGATAGAGCGAGTCGTACATTCACATCAGCAGCATCTCGAGCCCTAAACGCTCGACCGCGCCCTAGCCGCCGCCCGCGAGTGTCTGTGCCTCGACCACCGCAACCTAGTCGCCACTGCCTTTGACTTCTATCCATCCCTGCGTCCGGCGGCGGCGGCGGCTCCACTTCCACCTCTCATCCATGTCCCTCTGCTTATATCCATCCCCGGTATGACGGCGTCAGTGCTGCTGCTCATGGAGGCGAGGCGGCGACCATCTCTCTTCGACCTACCGAGCGCAGATCCGTGCTGCAGATCTTCGATTTTTGATTCTGTTTTTGCACACGGATCTGAGGATTTGATTTTTGATTCGATTTTTGCCACAACTGATCTTCGTCGCTGTCATATTTCCTCTATCTTCGTTGCCTGCTCAGTTTTGTTTTCGTCAGTTGTTCGGTCTCAACCGAGACCCGAACCGAAGCATCGGTACACCGAACTCTCGGTTAGTATTTTTATAGGAAACCGATCGGTCTGCCAAATCTCAAAACCGAAATTCATTAAAACCCGAAGCACCGAACCGTTCGGTTCGGGGGAACCGAACGCCCAGCCCTAGGCTACAGACGTCTTAGGAGCTCTCCTCACCCAGGGTATTTTTCCCTTGCAGATACCTCACACGTCTACGTGCCACAGATGATGATGTATCCTCTATTCACGGAGTCCAAAGCTTTCAAAAGTTTCTCAAGACGTGTCACGCGTGTATAGGTTGTAGATATTGATAGGTGCATAGCGGGTGTATAGTGGTGTGTGGTGTAGTCTCTTTTTTGTGTGAAGAATGTGTGTGCTGTGCGTCTGGTCAATGCCTACAACTTGTATCACACGACTAAATTTTTTAATGAAACTTTACACATACTTGAAGAACATGTGTTTGCATTTGTAAAAAAATGATAATCTTTGAAACTTTTAAACATAGCTGTTTTTTTTCCTATTTTAGAGTTTCGTCGAAAAGGAATATCAAACGGAGTCCAAACGGAATAAAACCTTCGGGAGCGTTATTTTCGGAACAAACGTGATCCAGGAGACTTAGAGTGGACGTCAAGAATCAATCGAGGAGGCCACGAGGCAGGGGGTGCGCCCACCCCCCTGGGCGCGCCCTCCACCCTCGTGGGCCCCTCATTGCTCCACCGACCTACTTCTTTCTCCTATATATATCCATGTACCCCGCAAACATCCAGGAGCACCACGAAAACCTAATTCCACCGCCGCAACCTTCTGTACCCAAGAGATCTCATCTAGGGGCCTTTTCCGGAGCTCCGCCAAAGGGGGCATTGATCACGGAGGGCCTCTACAACAACTCCATGGCCCCTCCGATAATGTGTGAGTAGTTTACTTTAGACATTCGGGTCCATAGCTAGTAGCTAGATGACTTCTTCTCTCTCTTTGGATCTCAATACAAAGTTCTCCCCGATTCTCTTGGAGATCTATTCGATGTAATCTTCTTTTGCGGTGTATTTGTCGAGATCCGATGAATTGTGGGTTTATGATCAAGTTTATCTATGAACAATATTTGAATCTTGTCTGAATTCTTTTATGTATGATTAGTTTATCTTTGCAAGTCTTTTTGAATTATCAGTTTGGTTTGGCCTACTAGATTGATCTTTCTTGCAATGGGAGAAGTGCTTACCTTTGGGTTCAATCTTGCGGTGCTCGATCCCAGTGACAGAAAGGCAAATGACACGTATTGTATTGTTGCCATCGAGGATAAAAAGATGGGGTTCATATCATATTGCATGCGTTTATCCTTCTACATCATGTCATCTTGCTTAAGGCGTTACTCTGTTCTTATGAACTTAATACTCTAGATGCATGCTGGATAGCGGTCGATGTGTAGAGTAATAGTAGTAGATGCAGAATTGTTTCGGTCTAGTTGTCTCGAAGGTGATGCCTATATACATAATCATGCCTAGATATTCTCATAATTATTCGCTTTTTTATCAATTGCTCGACAGTAATTTGTTCACCCACCATAATACTTATGCTATCTTGAGAGAAGCCACTAGTGAAACTTATGGCCCCCGGGTCTATTCTGTTGGGGAACGTAGCCAAAATTCAAAATTTTCCTACGTGTCACCAAAATCTATCTATGGAGTCATCTAGCAACGAGGGAGGAGTGGATCTACATACCCTTGTAGATCGCTAAGCGGAAGCGTTCAAGTGAACGGGGTTGATGGAGTCGTACTCGTCGTGATCCAAATCACCGATGACCAAGTGCCGAACGGACGACACCTCCGCGTTCAACACACGTACAGCCCGGTGACGTCTCCCATGCCTTGATCCAGCAAGGAGAGAGGGAGAGGTCGAGGAAGACTCCATCCAGCAGCAGCACAACGGCGTGGTGGTAATGGAGGAGCGTGGCAATCTTGCAGGGCTTCACCAAGCACCGCGAGATATGAGGAGAAAGAGAGGGAGGGCTGCACCAACAGGCAGAGATCAGATCGCGTGTTATGGGCAGCCCTAGGCCTCACTATATATAGGGGAGAGGGAGGAGGGTGCGCCCCCTCTAGGGTTCCCACCCCTAGGGGGGCGGCAGCCCTAGATGGGAAAGGGGAGGCGGCCAAGAGGGGGAGAGAGGGAGGCGCCCCCTAGGGTGGGCCTTAGGCCCATCTAAGCCTAGGGTTTCCCCCTTTTTTCCTCCAAGCTGCCCCTTGGGCCTTGTGGGAGGCGCACCAGCCCACTCAGGGGATGGTCCCTCACCACTCTTGGCCCATGCAAGCCTCCGGGGCTTGTGGCCCCACTTGGTGGACCCCCGGGACCCTCCCGGTGGTCCCGGTACATTACCGATAAACCCCGAAACTTTTCCGGTGACCAAAACAAGACTTCCCATATATAAATCTTTACCTCCGGACCATTTCCGAACTCCTCGTGATGTCCGGGATCTCATCCGGGACTCCGAACAACATTCGGTAACCACATACAAACTTCCTTTATAACCCTAGCGTCATCGAACCTTAAGTGTGTAGACCCTACGGGTTCGGGAACCATGCAGACATGACCGAGACACCTCTCCGGCCAATAACCAACAGCGGGATCTGGATACCCATGTTGGCTCCCACATGTTCCACGATGATCTCATCGGATGAACCACGATGTCAAGGACTTAATCAATCCCGTATACAATTCCCTTTGTCTAGCGGTATTGTACTTGCCCGAGATTCGATCGTCGGTATCCCTATACCTTGTTCAATCTCGTTACCAGCAAGTCTCTTTACTCGTTCCGTAACACATCATCCCGTGATCAACTCCTTGATCACATTGTGCACATTATGATGATGTCCTACCGAGTGGGCCCAGAGATACCTCTCCGCTTACACAGAGTGACAAATCCCAGTCTCGATTCGTTCTAACCCAACAGACACTTTCGGAGATACCTGTAGTGCACCTTTATAGTCACCCAGTTACGTTGTGACGTTTGGTACACCCAAAGCATTCCTACGGTATCCGGGAGTTGCACAATCTCATGGTCTAAGGAAATGATACTTGACATTAGGAAAGCTTTAGCATACGAACTACACGATCTTTGTGCTAGGCTTAGGATTGGGTCTTGTCCATCACATCATTCTCCTAATGATGTGATCCCGTTATCAATGACATCCAATGTCCATGGTCAGGAAACTGTAACCATCTATTGATCAATGAGCTAGTCAACTAGAGGCTTACTAGGGACATGGTGTTGTCTATGTATCCACACATGTATCTGAGTTTCCTATCAATACAATTATAGCATGGATAATAAACGATTATCATGAACAAGGAAATATAATAATAACTAATTTATTATTGCCTCTAGGGCATATTTCCAACATATTCTCCATCGTACAAGTTTCCAATCTACTTATTTTGCTATCTTTTACTTTAAATCTATATCATAAAAATACCAAAAATATTTATCTTATTATTGTCATCTCTATCAGATCTCACTCTTGCAAGTGGCCGTGAAGGGATTGACAACCCCTTTATCACGTTGGTTGCGAGGTTCTTATTTGTTTTTGTAGGTACGAGGTGACTCGCGCTTGGTCTCCTACTAGATTGATACCTTGGTTCTCAAAAACTGAGGGAAATACTTACGCTGCTTTATTGCACCACCCTTTCCTCTTCAAGGGAAAGCCAACGCAGTGCTCAAGAGGTAGCAAGAAGGATTCTGGCGCCGTTGCCGGGGAGGCTTATGCAAAGTCAAGTCAAGATTTGATCTCCCGCCAACGTGCGATTTCTGGCGCCGTTGCCGGGGAGATCTATGCCAAGTCAAGACATACCAAGTACCCATCACAACTCTTATCCTTCGCATTATATTATTTGCCATTTGCCTCTCGTTTTCCTCTCCCCCACTTCACCCTTGCCGTTTTATTCACCCTCTTTTTCCGTTCCCATTATCTTTTTCAATTTGCCTCTTTTGCCTGTTTCTTGTTTGCTTGTGTGTGGGATTGCTTGCTTGTCACGATGGCTCAAGATAATACTAAATTGTGTGACTTTGCCAATACCAACAATAATGATTTTTTAGTACTCCGATTGCTCCTCTTACCGATGCTGAATCTTGTGAAATTAATACTGCTTTGCTGAATCTTGTCATGAAAGATCCGTTTTCTGGCCTTCCTAGTGAAGATGCCGCTTCTCATCTAAACAACTTTGTTGGTTTGTGTGATATGCAAAAGAAGAAAGATGTGGATAGTGATATTGTTAAACTTAAGCTATTTCTGTTTTCACTTAGAGATCGTGCTAAAGCTTAGTTTTCGTCTTTGCCTAAAAATAGTATTGATTCATGGAATAAGTGCAAAGATGCTTTTATATCTAAGTATTTTCCTCCCGCTAAGATCATCTCTCTTAGAAACGATATTATGAATTTTAAGCAACTTGATCATGAACATGTTGTACAAGCTTGGGAGAGGATGAAATTAATGATACATAATTGCCCTACACATGGATTCAATTTATGGATGATTATTCAATTTTTTTATGCCGGATTGAATTTTTCTTCTAGAAATCTTTTAGATTCGGCCGCGAGAGGTGCTTTTATGGAAATCACTTTAGGAGAAGCTACCAAACTCCTAGATAATATTATGGTTAATTATTCTCAATGGCACACTGAAAGATCTACTAGTAAAAATGTGCATGCAATTGAAGAGATTAATGTTTTGAGTGGAAAGATGGATGAACTTATGAAATTGTTTGCTAATAAGAGTGCTCCTAACTGCTCATATGATATGCCTTTGTCTACTTTGATTAAGAATAATAATGAATCTATGGAAGTGAATTTTGTTGGTAGGAACAATTTAGGTAACAACGCGTATAGAGGTAATTTTAATTCTAGGCCGTTTCCTAGTAATTCCTCTAATAATTATGGTAATTCCTACAAAAATTCTTATGGAAATTATAATAAGATGCCCTCTGATTTTGAATCTAATATTAAATAATTTATTAGTTCGCAAAAGAGTTTCAATGCTTTGATTGAAGAAAAATTGCTTAAGATTGATGAGTTGGCTAGGAACGTGGATAGAATTTCTCTTGATGTTGATTCTTTGAAACTTAGATCTATTCCACCTAAGCATGATATTAATGAGTCTCTCAAAGCTATGATAATTTCCATTGATGAGTGCAAAGAAAGAACCGCTAGGATGCGTGCTAAAAGAGATTGCTTTGTGAAAGCGTGTTCTTCTAGTTTTCATGATAATAAAGATGAAGATCTAAAAGTTATTGATGTTTCCTCTATTAAATCTTTATTTTGCAATATGAATCTTGATAATGGTGGGACTGGAGATGAGTCAACTTTAGTTAGAAGGCGTCCCAAAAATTCAAAGTTTTTAGATCTTGATGCAAAAATTGTTAAAAGTGGGATTGAAGAGGTCAAAACTTTAAATAGCAATGAACCCACTATCTTGGATTTAAAGGAATTTAATTATGACAATTGCTCTTTGCTAGATTGTATTTCCTTGTTGCAATCCATGCTAAATTCTCCTCATGCTTATAGTCAAAATAAAGCTTTTACTAAACATACCGTTGATGCTATGATGCAATCTTATGAAGAAAAACTTGAGTTGGAAGCTTCTATCCCTAGAAAACTTTATGATGAGTGGAAACCTACAATTAAAATTAAAGATCATGAATGCTATGCTTTGTGTGATTTGGGTGCTAGTGTTTCCACGATTTCAAAAACTTTGTGTGATTTGCTAGGTTTCCGTGAATTTGATGATTGTTCTCTAAACTTGCACCTTGCGGATTCCACTATTAAGAAACCTATGGGAAAGATTAATGATGTTATTATTGTTGAAAATAGGAATTATGTTCTCGTAGATTTCATTGTTCTTGATATAGATTGCAATCCTTCGTATCCTATTATTCTTGGTAGACCTTTCCTTGGAACGATTGGTGCAATTATTGATATGAAGGAAGGGAATATTAAATTCCAATTTCCATTAAGGAAAGGCATGGAACACTTCCCTAGAAAGAAAGTTAAATTACCATATGAATCTATTATGAGATCCATTTATGGATTGCCTACCAAAGATGGCAATACCTAGATCTATCCTTGCTTTTATGCCTAGCTAAGGACGTTTAACGATAGCGCTTGTTGGGAGGCAACCGAATTTTATTTTTATTTCTTGCTTTTTGCTCCTTTTTAGTAATGAAAATTTATCTAGCCTCTGTTTGGTTGGTTTTTTGTGTTTAATTAGTGTTTGTGCCAAGTAGAGCCATTGGGAAGACTTGGGGAAAGTCTTTTTGATCTTGCTGTAAAAAACAGAAACTTTAGCGCTCATGAGAATTCCTGCCATTTTTATTGGAGAGTGCTATTTAGTTAATTGTTTTTGCAGATGATTAATAGATAAATTCCTCACGTCCAGAAATTTATTTTAGAATTTTTGGGGTTCCAGAAGTTTGCGTTAGTTACAGATTACTACAGACTGTTCTGTTTTTGACAAATTCTGTTTTTCGTGTGTTGTTTGCTTATTTTAATGAATCTATGGCTAGTAAAAGAGTTTATAAACCATAGAGAAGTTGGAACACAGTAGGTTTAACACCAATATAAATAGATAATGAGTTCATTACAGTACCATGAAGTGGTGTTTTGTTTTCTTTCGCTAACGGAGCTCACGATATTCTCTTGTTAAGTTTTGTGTGTTGAAGTTTTCAAGTTTTGGGTAAAGATTTGATGGATTATGGAACAAGGAGTGCCAGGAGCCTAAGCTTGGGGATGAACATGGCACCCCAAGGTAAAATACAAGGACACCAAAAAGCCTAAGCTTGGGGATGCCCCGGAAGGCATCCCTTCTTTTGTCTTCGTTCATCGGTAACTTTACTTGTAGCTATATTTTTATTCGCCACATGATATGTGTTTTGCTTGGAGCGTCTTGTATGATTTGAGTCTTTACTTTTCAGTTTACCACAATCATCCTTGCTGTACACACCTTTTGAGAGACACACACATGAATTAGAATTTATTAGAATACTCTATGTGCTTCACTTATATCTTTTGAGCTATATAGTTTTTGCTCTAGTGCTTCACTTATATCTTTTAGAGCACGGCGGTGGTTTTATTTTATAGAAATAATCAATCTCTCATGCTTCACTTATATTATTTTGAGAGTCCTTTAGAACAACATGGCAATTTGCTTTTAGGCATAATAAAAACTTTCATATAAGTGCATTGAATACTAAGAGAAGTTTGATACTTGATGATTGTTTTGAGATATGGAGATGATGATATTAGAGTCATGCTAGTTGAGTAGTTGTGAATTTGAGGAATACTTGTGTTGAAGTTTGTGATTCCCGTAGCATGCACATATGGTGAACCGTTATGTGATGAAGTCGAAGCATGATTTATTTATTGATTGCCTTCCTTATGAGTGGCAGTCGGGGACGAGCGATGGTCTTTTCCTACCAATCTATCCCCCTAGGAGCATGCGCGTAGTACTTTGTTTTGATAACTAATTGATTTTTGCAATAAGTATGTGAGTTCTTTATGACTAATGTTGAGTCCATGGATTATACACACCCTCACCCTTCCACAATTGCTAGCCTCTCTAGTACAGCGCAACTTTCACCGGTACCATAAACCCACCATATACCTTCCTCAAAACAGCCACCATACCTACCTATTATGGCATTTCCATAGCCATTCCGAGATATATTGCCATGCAAATTTCCACCGTTCCGTTTGCTATGACATGCTTCATCATTGTCATATTGCTTTGCATGATCATGTAGTTGACATCGTATTTGTGGCAAAGCCACCGTTCATAATTTTTTCATACAAGTCACTCTTGATTCATTGCATATCCCGGTACACCGCCGGAGGCATTCACATAGAGTCATATTTTGTTCTAAGTATTGAGTTGTAATTCTTGAGTTGTAAGTAAAAAGAAGTGTGATGATCATCATTATTAGAGCATTGTCCCAGTGAGGAAAGGATGATGGAGACTATGATTCCCCCACAAGTCGGGATGAGACTCCGGAAGAAAAAGAAAAGAAAAGAAAAAGGAAAAAAGAGGACAAAAAAAAGAAGGCCCAACTAAAAAAAATGAAATGAGAGAAAAAGAGAGAAGGGACAATGTTACTATCCTTTTTCCACACTTGTGCTTCAAAGTAGCACCATGATCTTCATGATAGAGAGTCTCTTATGTTGTCACTTTCATAAACTAGTGGGAATTTTACATTATAGAACTTGGCTTGTATATTCCAATGATGGGCTTCCTCAAATTGCCCTAGGTCTTCGTGAAAAAGCAAGTTGGATGCACACCCACTTAGTTTCTTTTGTTGAGCTTTCATACACATATAGCTCTAGTGCATCCGTTGCATGGCAATCTCTACTCACTCACATTGATATCTATTAATGGGCATCTCCATAGCCTGTTGATACGCCTAGTTGATGTGAGACTATTTTTTCCCTTTTTTTGTCTTCTCCACAACCACCATTCTATTCTCACGCTCATATATTGCGTGAAGATTAAAAAATTTGAGAACATAAAAAATATGAAACAATTGCTTGGCTTGTCATCGGGGTTGTGCATGATTTAATACTTTGTGTGATGAAGATAGAGCATAGCCAGACTATATAATTTTGTAGGGATAACTTTCTTTGGCCATGTTATTTTGAGAAGACATGATTGCTTAGTTAGCATACTTGAAGTATTATTATTTCTATGTCAATATTAAACTTTTATCTTGAATCTTTCGGATCTGAACATTCATGCCACAATAAAGAAAAATTACATTGAGAAATATGTTAGGAAGCATTCCAAATCAAAAATTCTGTTTTTATCATTTACCTACTCGAGGACGAGCAGGAATTAAGCTTGGGGATGCTTGATACGTCTCCAACGTATCTATAATTTTTGATTGTTCCATGCTATTATATTATCTATTTTGGATGTTAATGGGCTTATTTTTACACTTTTATATTATTTTTGGGACTAACCTATTAACCGGAGGCCCAACCCAAGTTGTTGTTGTTTTGCCTATTTTAGAGTTTCGCCGAAAAGGAATATCAAACGGAGGCCAAACGGAATGAAACCTTCAGGAGCGTTATTTTTGGAACAAACGTGATCCATGAGACTTGGAGTGGACGTCAAGAATCAATCGAGGAGGCCACGAGGCAGGGGGGCGCACCCACCCCCTGGGCGCACCCTCCACCCTCATGGGCCCCTTGTTGCTCCACCGACCTACTTCTTCCTCCTATATATATCCATGTACCCCGCAAACATCCAGGAGCACCATGAAAACCTAATTCCACCGTCGCAACCTTCTGTACCCAAGAGATCCCATCTTGGGGACTTTTCCGGAGCTCCGCCGGAGGGGGCATTGATCACGGAGGGCCTCTACATCAACTCCATGGCCCCTCCGATGATGTGTGAGTAGTTTACTTCAGACCTTCCACTACTAGGGAAAACCCTAGTAGTAGCGCGGGCAGCCGCGCTACCAATAAGGCGCTACAGCTATTACTTAGCAGTAGCGCGTGCGACAAGCGCTACTGCTAAGACACATAGCGGCATCGCTTGTTCTATCCCGCGCTGCTGCTAATCTAGCTAGTTGTAGTGTGTTTCTTATCCATCGCTACTAGTACTCTTTTTTTTCTTCATTTTTTGTGTATTTATACAACGTTATACAAATTTTGGTACAATGCCAATTATGAGGTTTATATCATTATGTCCATAACAGTGTGTCAAATGAAGGTGGATTAGGTTCAAGTGGAGGCAATATGTGGTGCATGTCAAAAGTATACTAGTAATCCAAACTTGATCTAGTTTGGACTAGTAGTACTTTCGCTGTGCACCACATGTTGCCTCCACTCGAATCTAATCCGCCAGCACAAGCTATTTAATCATCATCATAGTCATTACCACCAACAGTATTTATTTAATCACCATAGTCATAGTGTAGCACATCATCATCTTCAAACTCATTCTAGCTAGCTAATCACCACCAACACTAGCTGCGATAGCTATCTAATCACCACCAACACTAGCTAATAATAATCATCATAGTCATTACCACGAACACTAGCTATTTAATCATCATAGTCATAGTGTAGCACATCATCATCTTCAAACTCATTTCTAGCTAGCTAATCACTCCTACTGCTCTCTCTCAGGTAAAATAACATAAAACATGTATAGCACTCCTCCTTCATCAAGTTGGAGCATGCAGATGAACCTGTCTCCTAATCGTGGGCTGCGCTTTTGATTGCTGCCCCCTAGTACTTCTCTGCGATCATTCACAATTTTGCTCCAGTCTTTCACTATTAAGCATTCCTCGCTATTAGAAATCCTGAATGCACTAAAGTGCATTGTAGGATATCTTGGCCGTAAGCTAACAATATTCATGGTACCTTTAGTCTCGATCCAATCAGGCACAACATTCATCGGGAGTCCCTGTTGAAGAACATCGTATAGTAACATACTTAGCAATGGAGTTTAGCTTAAAAATAATGTATGCAAAAGATGAACTGAGGACAAATAGTAAAAATCTTACCATCTTTTCTAAATAGATGTGACCGTAGTTCAGTACAAACACTATTGGTCGCACATTTTCGGTACTAACATTTCTAAGTGCAGGAAGAAAATTTGTCTTGACAGTATCAAGATCCTGAAGCCATGAAACATAATGACTTAACTCCTCGCAGTTTAGTTCAGCCCCGGGACATTAGTAGGTCCTATCTACCAAGCGCTGGTCATGTTTGCTTGAACGGAAATAAGCTAACAATCTATCTATCTATCTATCTATCTATCTATCTATCTATCTATCTATACCTCTATATCTGTCTATACCTATACTAATTAGTCACTTCCTAGAAATTCCCACGTTAATCAGTAATTAGCAGCCGTTAATCTGGTGGGACCAAATTATTACAGTGTAGATCGATCCATCTAATTCTCAGTTAAAAGGTTTGGTTAGCTATGAAAAAAAGACTCTAAGGCCCACAATCGTTTGTTTTGGCTGTAAAAAATGACCCCCCCCCCGACACAACCGATTTACCAATGAAAACAAATCTTCAGTTAAAAAAGAAAGCAATCTTTATCTCTTTCAAAAAAAAAAAACTGAATGCAGCATGTTCCATCTATCCCGAAGCAGTTTTCGCAGGAAATACTCAACGCTTCCTCCAAACGTCGCCAACCTATACTCTCGACCCGCACGTTCTCAGCTCCAATTCAGCGGCCATGTTCATCTCGCCCTTGATGTTTCCTGCAGAATTCATCTCCCATCCAGCAGCCATGTTTGTCTCGCCATCGGCTTTTCCTGCTGAATTGTTTCTTCTATCAACAGCACCCCATCTATCGATCTCCCTCCACTGCGATTCAATGATAGGTCGCATACCTCCCTTCTTCCCTCGAGATGATGAAGAATCAGCCGATGGCTAGCCTATGTAGGTAAGAAAAATACTATCTTAGATTTGGGACCTGATTCCCTCAATTTGTTTGGACTTTGGATATATTAATCCGACAATAATTTTCTTATGCACCATAGTTCAAACGATTTGTTTGTCTGAAATTTTTAGCTATTAGGTAAACAGTCCAGCTAGGACCAGAGGCAGCAGCAGTTCGCACACCAGCCCGCCAACATATGGCAAAAGGAATAAGCCAGCTGAGGCGCTGCGAGAAACAATGGCATTGCTGCTGGTGCTTGCAAGGAATAGAACGCAATGGCCATGCCGGCCATTATGGCGCGTTCAATGGTGGAAGTGAATCGTACCGGCAAACTAAGAAGTAGTTGATGAGTCCATCCATTGCAGTGCATACTTTCCTCTAGCAGACCCACATCTCCCTTAATTTCCTCTTCCTTTTCCTCACAGGAATTGCCGGATCATGGTAAAGCCGTAGGATATACTCATGCCGTACAGAAGCCACATGCAGCACGATTCCAATCGACCACCTCTCTCATTAAAAAAAGGCAGAATATCCTTCTCTGAAAGATAGTTTATTATTTATATAGTAGCCTGTTTTGCCACGAGATAAATGATCGTTCTCCCAAAGAAACAGGAGCATTAGGTCACGATCTGATAGAGAAAAAGGAAGTCACAGTTGGCTTCCTCGGCCTATAGGCCATCGCCGCAGCTATCCCACGCCGCGCCATCGCGGCCGCCATCCCATGATGCCGCCGCAATCCCACGCCGCTGCCCACCGTCAGCCCATGCCGCCGATATGATGGACTCCTTCCTGATGCTCAGGATGGTACGGTAGAGCTATGACGAGGAGATGGACTAGCTCGATCGTGGCTACAGACGTGTTCTTCTCTTTCTGAAACCTGCTCGCTCTCCTTTGAGGCATATGTGAACAAAAACATGATGATGTATGGCTGCACGTACATAGTGGGAGAAGTAGTAATCCGTGCAGGAGTCTTTGTTGCCATGGTACTCTGGACAGGAGCAGCAGATGCCAACACATACAACATGATGCATGGCTGCACGTACATGGTGGGAGACGTAGTACTCTGTGAAGGCGACGTTAGTTGCCATGGTCGCCTGGATAAGAGTGTCAGTGATGTAGTGCATCGCCATCCCTGGCCAGCAGAAGGCAAATAGCATGGTCCATGCCCCATGAGACAACGTCAGGTTGAGGCGTGGAGCTAGCAAGCGAAGGTATTATATGACGCTAAGCAGATTTCCCCATGCATTCCGGGTCAATCATGAATCAGGAAAGGCATGAAATCTACATGAAATCAGGTCAGCACGATGGTACTGTCTACCTAGCCACTAAGTACAAATTACCTTTTTCACTCTCAGTAATTACTTCACAACTACGAATTACCTTGGTTGGCAGGAATCATCAACATCGCACCACAAACCCAGAAAAGCGGCAAGTCGACACAAGTTATTGCTCTGACAAGTTTTATCCCCTGAGGAGTTGCTTGGTACGCTTTTATTTTTGTGTATTTATACTGCTATATATCTTGAAATTACAAAGGAAGGTCACATTTATCCTTACTCAGACAAATTTGGTACATTCAAGAATTTTTGTTTCCTCCTCTGAGTAAATGTTACATGCGTCTGAGTGGATGTTGAAACAAAAAAAATTGTTTCTCAAATTACTATAACATTTTCAATTCATTATTGATGTTTTCGAAAAAAAACTTTGCACCACTTGATCACTGAGTTTATACTAATATTTTAGTTGCCCGGTGGATTGAGAGAATAGGTGATGCATGTGGACAACTGTCTTCAAAGTTTGTGTATATTTTTATTTTGTACTAAATCTTTTGATAAATGAATTCAGTTGCGGAGAATATTGTATCCGTTTTGTGATCCTTATTTTTTTTCTTCATAGTTACAGCTTTTGAAGGTGCAATAGTGTACATGAGTAAATTTATTTGGATGAAAACACTGACATGCTATCTTCCAACAATTCCACTTGGTTAATATAGGGTGAGTATGCAGGAAGAAATCATGTGATTTTCAACGTACAATGGGTTCATATTTTAGTAGTTTGGCATAATGGCATGATTATATAGACCATAATAATCTCTATAACATTCAAATACATATGATCAAAATTTAAGAAAGTACAGAGCATTTTTGTTTATTGGTTTGATTTGGAATATTTGGTGTTCCCCCAATTGTATCGATATTTTAAATATATATACTGTCACGACCGGTTTTCCAATAAAAATGTTTATTGAGAAACCAATCTTTTGAGTCCAGTATGAGAAAAATCCTCCTTACTGGTAGACAAATTCTTGATACAATAAGCCAGTAGCATAAAATATATTACAGGGTCGAGCTACGGTTGCTCAACCAAATTATTACAATCACGCCAATAATTATACATAATGGCGGATATGACACAGTGGTGTGGAGGCATACTACTGACTCGAGGATAGGGTGGTGGTGGAAAATCACAGCGGGGAGTGAGATACATGACTCTAAAACTGGCATCTCATCGAGCGTCGAGGTGAGGCTCGATGAATTTATTTGGTAGCGGAAGCGGATATAATACAGTGACCAAATCCAGGGTCACACGAGACTGACTGGGATTCCTCTAGGCGCCGGACTCGCTATCAAATTCTTCATCCTTGAGATCGCCTTCGTCAGCATCTGGCCAAATCAACAAGCCAGGTGAGTACTTTGAAAGTACTCGCAAGACAGTTCGCACGTAAGATATAACAAATGCATGCATGAATGCGTCATGATTAATTTACCAATGCACATTCAAAATTTAGCAAGCAAGGTAAGTAAAAAGGGAATCGGCGGTAGTCCGCCTGAAAACCCAACAAAAAGAAATAATAGGAAACCGATCGGGTGTCTGAAGCGACGCCTCGAAGGGTGAACAAATAAATAAAGATCATGCCGCAGTCGGGCGTCTAAGCGACACCACGTAAAGGGCTTAAACTGAAAATAAAAGACATGCGTTCCACAGTCGGACGTCGGGGCGACATCACAGAAAGGGCTTATATTGAAAGTAAATAACAGTACTGCCGCAGTCGGACATCTGAGCGACATCGCAGAAAGGGCTTTTATTGAAAGTAAATAATAACAATGCCACAGTCGGACGTCTGAGCGACATCGCAGAAAGGGCTTTTATTGAAAGTAAATAATAACAATGCCACAGTCGGACGTCTGAGCGACATCGCAAAAAGGGCTTTTATTGAAAGTAAATAATAACAATGCCACAGTCGGACGTCTGAGCGACATCGCAGAAAGGGCTTTTATTGAAAGTAAATAATAACAATGCCACAGTCGGACGTCTGAGCGACATCGCAGAAAGGGCTTTTATTGAAAGTAAATAATAACAATGCCACAGTCGGACGTCTGAGCGACATCGCAAAAAGGGCTTTTATTGAAAGTAAATAATAACAATGCCACAGTCGGACGTCTGAGCGACATCGTAGAAAGGGCTTTAATTCACAAGTAAATAATACTCATAATAAATATTCAATTCATGATAATAAATGGGTTAGTCCATCCACAGGAATAAACATTTAACCGGACTTAGCACTCATGTGATTCACCGGAGTCTCTGTCATCAAAACTGACATTTGTCAGGATAAGATAATACCGAACTTGGACATGGAATAGATGATTCAAAGGAATATATGACTCTGCAGAGTTTGTACGAAATTTTTTTCCCACAGCCAACGGATTTCCGTAGTCACGAAGGACTAGTTCCATTTACGGTATTTCGGAAGAAAACACAGCTAACCAGTACACACCCATCCTACCTCTCGATGCCAGGAATCACCCTAGACATCGTCCAAGAAAAACTTTTGAGACGGGGAGATCACAATCTCGAATAGCATGGGATCAAATTTATATACGCGCGCTCTAAGGGGTGCCCCCCTCTCGGTCCCAACCGGAAACACCCATGCCCCTGACCAGATGACTGGCTTTAATCCAGGGCCATGGAACCATCATCACGGCCTCTCCTTTTGGTGTGTACCAAGAAAGCGGTTTGCAACTTACTAAGCCATATTCCTTGCGGAAAACATGTGGTAGTACAGGGAAGGAAAAATGGAAGGAACTGGACCGATACGGGTTGACACTGAAGTCATATAGTCTGGCATAAGACTGGCATGCTACAACACTGCCATCTTACCCATCCTCATGCCAACACATGGCCATGCATACTCACATCCATCCACTTATGGATTTTCGAAACTCACTTGCCTCAACGTTGCATGTAACATGACATTCGTCGGTATGCTCATCAACATGCCATGAAACTACTAAATGCAAACATGTCAAAACAATCATCATATCAAAAGTTCAAACATGCTTGCCTGGTTCAGAGTAGTCGGAGCCTAGCTCGGTGAAGTTCGCAGTCCCGTCACCTCCTTCGGTATCTACGGTATAAAGAAACATACGCGCTAACGTAAATACCGTGAGGTGCACAAAATTATTCCAAATATTTTTCAAATAAATCTGATAAAAACTAGACAAAATTCTAAGGAGGACAGAAAAAGAATCAATCAAAAATACTTTTTTGTTTAAAAGTTATAAGGGTTTTAGTCCAGGGACTCATCTGTAATGAAACAGAAAGTTCCCAGGGGCTAACTTATAAAAACAGAAAACGCTTCGATTGAGAATACGCCGGCCCAGAGGGGAGACGCATTTTGGTAGAAGACGTTTTCAGAAAACGGTTCGTTTAAAAGAACAGAGAGGCTGACAGGCGGGTCCCGCCCGTCAGGTTTGAAATTTCAAAAGAGGCGGCAGAGCTCGACGGTGCCTGAGAGCCACGGTGGTCGCCGGCGGCGATCCACGGCGAGGCAGGGGGATTGGAGGTTACCAACGTGTTCACCGTGTCCTTCCGCATCGGTGGGTGGTGGTGGTGGTCGCCGGCGAGCACCACGTTGACGGTGGCCCTTGCTCCGGCGGACGGTGGTTCGGGCGTTGATGGAGCTCGCCGAGGAGGGCTGCAAGGATCGAATCGAAGTGGGGGTTAGCTCTCTGGTTGCTCGAGGAGGTTACTGATGAAGTTTGGGCGCCGGGGATGGTCTCACCGGAGTGAATCAAGACGGAGGCCGAGGCGGAACGAGGCGGCCGGAGTCGAGGAAGAAGGGCCCCTCGAGGCTCTTCCAATTGCTAGGCGGGGTCCAGTGTGGTGGTGGAGGTGTGCGGGGGCGAGAGTGAGCTTGGGGGCGCTATATATAGCCGGCCCGAGGCGGTTGCCGTGAACGGGATAAGTCCGGCGAGTGATTACGGCGGCGCTGTGGTTGGGCAGTTGGATTAGGGGCTTGGGCATCGACTAGATGAAGTAACGAGCCCATCCCGGTGCGTAACTCAGCAAGGGGGGAGGAGGTTACGGCCTGTCCCAACAGAACGGCCGTGCGGCACGTCGGCGGCAGGGAGCGCGCCCTGCGCGTGCCAGGCCACGACGACGGTGCTGCATGCGTGCGCTGGCAAGGGAGACGGCCACGCGGAGCTCCCAGGTGGCTTGGGCGGTGCAGAACAACATTGTGCCGTAGGGTGCCTTCTGTCATCCGCCACGGGAGGTCCCGACGCCGCAGAAGACGCCGGCGAGGGCGGGCCAGCATGCCACCGACGCCAGGAACCGGCCAAGCGTGCGTGCGGTGCTCCGGACAGGGAGGAGGGGCTGTGCGCAACGCGCCAGGCGCACTGTCGATGCGTGACTGAACTCTGACGAAGGAAAAACGACACTGAACTCTGAAACTCTGAACTTTTCTGAAAATGCAGGGAAACAGTGCCGGCCAGGTGTTCGACAGAATGATTTTGGTATGTAGGGGTTTCTCCTTGAGCTGAAACTTGGTGGGGTGGCCTCTCATTGCACCAGGAGGCTGCCTGAATTTTGGTAGAATTTTTGGAGAAGAGGAGATATGAATTTCACCAAATTTGGCAAATCTGGTCCAAACTTGCAGAGACTGAAATTTGAAAAATTTGAAAAGAGGGAGAGTGGATCAAGATGGTTCTGGTTTGTGGATGCTAAGGACAATCCAGAGGAGTTGGTTTGAGATAAAAACTCAATGGCAATGAGGTACTTGCTTTGAAAATTACTTAGGCTCATAATGAAAGACAGAATTGTTTTGGGAGATAAAATAAATGAAATAAAATTCAAAAATGGTTTGGACTTGATGGTACAGAGAATTTAGATTGTTCCAAAGTGGAGGGAGGGGTTTTGGGAGGTCTCTCCACATGAGGCAAAATAAAATCATGGGTGGTTCCAAAATGAGAGAAGCCCCAAAACTCCTAGGGTTTTCCTTTTAAATGAAAATAATCAAATTCAAAAAATACATTTGAGAGGAGAATAATTCAGAAGAAAAGTTTCCATAATTCAAACACCCAATTTGAAAAGGATGTAAATGAAAATCCTTGCCAAAGGTGAAAGTTTTTAAGAGAGAGGTTTTCTGAAAAAAAATTTAAATGGCCTCTCTTCAAAAACCAACAAAGTTTTTGCTAAAAACCAAAAGAAAATTTTGGAGTGTCACAACACCTACCCCCTTAGGAAAAATCTCGTCCCCGAGATTTCAGCTGATCCTTAAATAAGTGTGGATGCTCTGCCCGAAGAAAATCCTCTCTTTCCCAAGTTGCTTCCCTTTCGGTGTGATTGCTCCACTGAACTTTGAAAAACTTGATGGTTTTCTGTCGGGTCCTCCTTTCAGACTCCTCTAATAATTTTACTGGACGTTCCCGATAGGTGAGGTCTGGCTGCACGTCAATGTTCTCATGGGATACTTGTTTCTCTGGGTTGCTTACGCACTTCCTCAATTGCGAGACGTGGAACACGTCGTGGACATCGGATAATTCTTCGGGTAAGTCTAGCTGGTAGGCTACAGTGCCCCTTCGTGCCACTATACAGAATGGTCCGATGAATCTTGGTGCTAGCTTTCCCTTAATCTTGTATCATTGCAGGCTCCTCATAGGTGATACTCGTAGGTATACAAATTCACCAGGTTCGAATCTGACCTCATGATGTTTCCGATCGTAATAACTCTTCTGTCAGCTTTGAGCGGTCTTGAGTCGGTCCCTGATTAGCTTGACCTTTTCCTCGGCTTCTTTGAGCATGTCTGGGCCGAAGATACGGCTGTCTCCGGTTTCTGACCAATTTAGCGGGGTATGACATCTCCGCCCGTATAGGGCTTCAAAAGGTGCCATTTGCAGGCTGGCCTGGTAACTGTTGTTGTATGCGAACTCAGCATATGGCAGGCTCTCTTCCCAACTGGTCCCATAGGTGAGGACACATGCTCTCAGCATGTCTTCTAGAATTTGGTTTACGCGTTCAGCCTGTCCATCAGTCTGGGGATGGTAGGCTGTACTGAAGGCCAGTTGAGTTCCCAGAGCCTGTTGTAAATGATCCCAGAATCTCGAGACGAACTGAGTGCCTCTGTCGGATATTATAGTCTTCGGGACTCCATGCAAACAAACTATACGGGAGAGATAAATCCTGGCAAGCCTTTGAGTGTTGTAGGTTGTCTTCACTGGAATGAAATGTGCCACCTTGGTTAATCTATCGGTGATGACCCATATGGCATCATTCCCGTGTCGTGACCGAGGTAGTCCGACAATGAAATCCATCCCTATTTCATCCCATTTCCACTCAGGTATTTTGTTTGGTTGCAGTAGTCCGGCTGGTCTTTGATGCTCAACTTTTATGCGTTGACAAGAATCGCAACATGCAACGAATGTGGCTATGTCCCTCTTCATACCGTGCCACCAAAATCTTTCCTGAATATCCTTATACATTTTGGTTCCTCCAGGGTGGATCGAATATGGGGCGGTGTGGGCTTCAGCTAGAATTTGCTGTTTGAGGTCCTCTATATTTGGCACGCAGAGTCTGTCTCCGTACCATAATATTCCTCCATCGTCTATGACGAACTCCGAGGCCTTGCCCATACTCACCTTTCTTTTAATTCCTTCGATGCTGGGGTGACCAGGCTGAGCTTCTTTAATTCTCTCCACAAGGTCGGGCTGTATTTCCAAGTTTGATATGGTGCCTTCCGCGATCATTAACAAGTTGAGTTTGGCAAATTCTTGTTGGAATTCAGGTCTCAAGCTTTGCAGACTGTTTTCGTCGGAGCTGGGGTTCCGACTAAGAGCATCGGCCACTACATTTGCTTTTCCTGGATGATAGTGGATACCAACATCATAATCCTTTACCAATTCCAACCAGCGTCGTTGCCGTAAGTTTAGTTCTGGCTGTGTGAAAATATATTTGAGACTTTTATGGTCCGTGTATATTTCACATCGATTTCCAAGTAAGAAATGCCTCCATTCCTTGAGTGCATGAATGACTGCTGCCATTTCTAAGTCATGACCCGTGCAGTTGTACGGGTTGACGACTAGTAGAAATTAGTTGTCAACTATTTTTGAATAAACAATATCAAAGACATAAATATGGTTAAGAAACTCACATAATGGTATAACTGGAGGCGTCTGCACATCGACCCAGATGTCGGTATTACCTTCAATATCATCTTCCGGACGAATATCAAAGGTGATAACCATATCAGGCTCAAATGCACAAGTCTGGCATAGTGCTCGCCAAGTTTTGCATCCAAAATAGGTGTAGTCATCTTCGTTATAATTTTGCATGGAAAATATAACCATGCTCGGTCTTCAAGTAAACTTTCTTTACCTCCATAGTACGACTGAAACCTATCTTATCCAAGACAAAAACTCTTGCATGGCAGGGGATACGCTAGTAGAATAGTAAAAAATTAAATTATAAGTTTAAGCAAATGAAGGAGATGTCATGCTTAATTACGAAAAAAGACTTGCCGTTGTGACTTACTGTATCCACTTTGAAGTTCTCGTCCAGCTTGATGCTGAAGCGCCTATCATCATCTAGGAAGATTCCGTCGCACAGGCCACACTCGTCTTCGCAGTACTTGCAAATACCGAAATCCTTTTCGTCGTCAGACATTTCCTATGTTCATAGTTGAAACATTAATTGAAAATCGATCGAAGACAACTACCAGGATACTCAACACACAAATCCAGGACACTCGATATTTCCTACATATTCTGGCACAAGTCATGCGAAAATTCACGGAAAAATCCGGCATGACCTTTGCTAAAATAGGACATATCGAGCGCCTAAAATTTTCCGGAATGGAAATGAATCAACACTCCAGCAAAACATAGGCCACTCGGAGGTGTAACCTGCAAACATGACCGGCCACTTGGGCAAGCACATATCCTATTTGAGCAACACAAGATATATACTTCAAAATATCTTATAGGACTCATATTGACATGAGCATTCAATAAGCAAAACCAAATCGTAAAATAAGTAAGTATTCAAATTAGCATGCATTCAATAAGCAAAAGTAAATCATCTCATGCGTCCGTACATCATCGAATATTATCACTAATACATCCCGAATAGTATCATACATATAACATCACTAATACAACTAAAACTCTAGCGCACGACGGGTATCGGCGTGGGCGGTGGACACCCATAGAGAAGGAACCATCACAGGATCATAACTCCAGTGAGATCCATGGAGAACCTGCCAGGTATTGTAGAACCTATGCTCCAACGCAAACAAGTAGCGACGGACGTGCGCGTCCTCCTCACTGACACGGTGACGCACCACCTCCGTGGGGTCCTCGAGCCTCTGGACTGTCACTGGCCCACGCGACCGCCACCAAAGAAGGTTTGGGTCAACGATGGGCTGACTCCTCACCAACCTGCGCCCCCGGTAGGTAGCGCCTCCCAGTACTACCCCGGCGGAGCCCAGTCCCGAACATGACCCATCTGGTGATGCAGGTGTCCTCCGCCGACTCAACGACGAGGATGTGGGATAGGCATCGTCGACGTCGATGCAGGAATAATTGCTTTAACTAAAGAAGTAAACTAGTTCTATTAATTTTTGTACTAAAAATAAAATAGTTGTATTAACTCAACTAGTTCATTTAAGCACTTACTATGAATAAAAATAAACTAGTTTTTACTAAAAATAAACTAGTTCAACTAGTTATATTAATTTTCTTACTAATTCTATTAAACACTTACTAAAAATAGTAAAAAAATAGTTAGATGAACCCTAAAATTTAACCCTAACTGATGAACTCTAAAATTTAATGAACCCTAACTAATTTGATGAACTCTAAAATTTAACCCTAACTAATTTGATGAACTCTAAAATTTAATGAACCCTAACTAATTTGATGAAGTCTAAAATTTAACCCTAACTAATTTGATGAACTCTAAAATTTAACCCTAACTAATTCGATGAACTCTAAAACTAATTCTATTTAACAACTACTACCATAATTAGCACCTAATTTGATGAACCCTAACTAATTAGATGAACTCTGAAATTTAACCCTAAGAACCCTAGCTAGGCAGAGGTAGGGGAGGAGGAGGAGGGTGTGCTCACCTCTGGCACCGACGGAGTTAGGGAGAGGGGCACGCGGCATTGAGGTCGGGGACGGGGTTGGGGTCGGGGCGGCGGGCGCACGGCGGAGGGCGGCGATGTAGGGGGGGCGTCGAGGTCGGGGTCGGGCGCGGCATCGAGGTCGCGGTCGGGGGCGGGGGCGGTGTCGAGGGTGTGCGGAGAGCAACGGGTCGCACGCGGCGGCCGACGGCTATGTAGGGCGGCGACAGCGGAGGAGTAGGGATTTGGGGGAAGTGGCCGTGGGGGAAGAACGAACCGCACAGTTAAGTTAAAAGTAGCAGTAGCGCTTCCAGGAAGTGCGCTGCTGCTACGGTAGCTATAGCGCATTTCTTAACAAGCGCTACTGCTATTCCTTCTCTTTTTATTTGCTTGTCATTTAATTTTATTTTCGTTAGCAGTAGCGCCTTTGTTCATAAATGCGCTGCTACAAAACAAGTAGCGGTAGCGCGGTTCTACGTAGATCGCTACTGCTATGTGTAGCCTATCGGCTAAGCCGTGGGAATTTTAGTAGTAGCGCTTTTGTACTCGGGCGCGCTACTGCTATAACTGTAGCTGTAGCGCGGTTTAAAACACCGCGCTGCTACTAATTAGCACCAACGTGCGTTTTTAGCCCGCGCTACTGCTAATGTTCTGTGTATAAGGTTTTCCCTAGTAGTGTTCGGGTCCATAGCTAGTAGCTAGATGGCTTCTTCTTTATCTTTGGATCTCAATACAAAGTTCTCCTCGACTCTCTTGGAGATCTATTCGATGTAATCTTATTTTGCGGTGTGTTTGTCGAGATCCGATGAATTGTGGGTTTATGATCAAGTTTATTTATGAACAATATTTGAATCTTGTCTGAATTCTTTTATGTATGATTGGTTTATCTTTGCAAGTCTCTTCGAATTATCAGTTTGGTTTGGCCTACTAGATTGATCTTTCTTGCAATGGGAGAAGTGCTTACCTTTAGGTTCAATCATGCGGTTTTCGATCCCAGTGACAGAAAGGGAAACGACACGTATTGTATTGTTGCCATCGAGGATAAAAATATGGGGTTTATATCATATTGCATGATTTTATCCCTCTACGTCATGTCATCTTGCTTAAGGCGTTACTCTGTTCTTATGAACTTAATACTCTAGATGCATGCTGGATATCGGTCGATGTGTGGAGTAATAGTAGTAGATGCAGAATCGTTTCGGTCTACTTGTCTCGGACGTGATGCCTATATACATGATCATGCCTAGATATTCTCATAATTATTCGCTTTTCTATCAATTGCTCGACAGTAATTTGTTCACCCACTGTAATACTTATGCTATCTTGAGAGAAGCCACTAGTGAAACCTATGGCCCCCGGGTCTATTCTCCATCATACAAGTTTCCAATCTACTTTATTTTGCTATCTTTTACTTTCAATCTATATCATAAAAATACCAAAAATATTTATCTTATTATTATCATCTCTATCAGATCTCACTCTTGCAAGTGGTCGTGAAGGGATTGACAACCCCTTTATCGCGTTGGTTGCGAGGTTCTTATTTGTTTGTGTAGGTACAAGGTGACTCGCGCGTGGTCTCCTACTGGATTGATATCTTGGTTCTCAAAAACTAAGGGAAATACTTATGCTGCTTTACTGCACCACCCTTTCCTCTTCAAGGGAAAACCAACGCAGTGCTCAAGAAGTAGCAGCGTGGCATGAGGCATGCTCCGCGGAGGCTCCCTGGCGATGGATTCCGGTTTGTCGTATGGCTGTACTCAACAACATCGGCTAAGCGGTATGGATAATCCTCAAGTTACGGACCTAGTCCGTGTAGTTGCTACCATCATCTTTCAACTTAGCTTTCTCTAGGAACACATTAAAATTCAAGGGAACGGTAGCACGGGCCATTGATCTATAACAACATAGACACGCAAAAACTACCAGGTACTAAGTTCATGATAAATTAAAGTTCAATTAATCATATTACTTAAGAACTCCCACTTAGATAGACATCCCTCTAGTCATCTAAATGATCACGTGATCCATATCAACTAAACCATGTCCGATCATCACGTGAGATGGAGTAGTTTTCAATGCTGAACATCTCTATGTTGATCATATCTACTATATGATTCATGTGCGACCTTTCAGTCTCAGTGTTCCGAGGCCATATCTGCATATATTAGGCCCGTCAAGTTTAACCTGAGTATTCTGCATGTGCAAAATTGGCTTGCACCCGTTGTATATGAATGTAGAGCTTATCACACCCGATCATCACGTGGTTTCTCGGCACGACGAACTGTAGCAATGGTGCATACTCAGGGAGGACACTTATACCTTGAAATTTAGTGAGGGGTCATCTTATAATGCTACCGCCGTACTAAGCAAAATAAGATGCATAAAGGATAAACATCACATGCAATCAAAATATGTGACATGATATGGCCATCATCATCTTGTGCCTTTGATCTCCATCTCCAAAGCACCGTCTTGATCTCCATCGTCACCGGCTTGACACCTTGGTCTCCATCGTAGCATCGTTCTCGTCTCGCCAACTATAGCTTCTATGACTATCGCCACCGCTTAGTAATAAAATAAAGCAATTACATGGCGATTGCATTTCATACAATAAAGCAACAACCATAAGGCTCCTGCCAGTTGCCGATAACTTTTACAAAACATGATCATCTCATACAACAATTTATATCTCATCACGTCTTGGCCATATCACATCACAACATGCTCTGCAAAAACAAGTTAGACGTCCTCTACTTTGTTGTTGCAAGTTTTACGTGGCTGCTACGGACTTCTAGCAAGAACCATTCTTACCTATGCATCAAAACCACGACGATTTTTTGTCAAGTGTGCTTGAGGGAGTCCTGGATTAGGGGGTCTCCGGACAGCCGGACTATATCCTTTGGCCGGACTGTTGGACTATGAAGATACAAGATTGAAGACTTCGTCTCGTGTCCGGATGGGACTCTACTTGGCGTGGAAGGCAAGCTAGGCAATACGGATATGGATATCTCCTCCTTTGTAACCGACCTTGTGTAACCCTAACCCTCTCCGGTGTCTATATAAACCAGTGGGTTTTAGTCCGTAGGACACAACAACTACAACAGACAATCATACCATAGGCTAGCTTCTAGGGTTTAGCCTCTCTGATCTCGTGGTAGATCTACTCTTGGACTACCCATATCATCAATATTAATCAAGCAGGACGTAGGGTTTTACCTCCATCAAGAGGGCCCGAACCTGGGTAAAACATCGTGTTCCTTGCCTCCTGTTATCATCCGCCTTAGACGCACAGTTCGGGACCCCCTACCCGAGATCCGCCGGTTTTGACACCGACATTGGTGCTTTCATTGAGAGTTCCTCTGTGTCGTCGCCGTTAGGCTTGATGGCTCCTACTATCATCGATAGCGATGCAGTCTAGGGTGAGACTTTTCTCCCAGGACAGATCTTCGTCTTTGGCGGCTTTGCACTGTGGGCCAATTCGCTTGGCCATCTGGAGTAGATTGAAAGTTACGCCCCTGGCCACCAGGTCAGGTTTGGAAGCTTAAACTACACGGCCGATATCCGTGGAGACTTGATCTTCGACGGATTCGAGCCTCTAGCTTGTGCATCACACGGTCACAATGAGTACGATTTAGCTCTACCATCAGACAGTGTCCAGGAGATCGCACAGGCAGCCACTCCGACCCTCAATTCGGAGCCAGTTGCGCCGTCCATGGACGGGTGGATGGACCCCGCCACGGAGGCCTTACCCTCAGCGGCGATCGAGCCAAACATCGACCTTACCTTGCACAAGGGCCGTGTTGTTAAATTGCCGGATCCTTCTCCGGCCACGGACTCCGAACCGCCCGCGCCCGTTCCCATCGAATCCGATTGGGTGCCGATCATGGAGTTTACCTCCGCGGATATTTTTCAGCACTCGCTCTTTGGTGACATACTGAACTCATTAAGGTCTCTCTCCTTGTCAGGAGAGTCCTGGCTGAACTATGTCCGACAGGACTGGGATGCGGACGACGAAGAAATTCGCCGCCCACCCACCACCCACTTAGTAGCCACTGTCGATGACTTAACCGACATGCTCGACTTCGACTCCGAAGACATCAACGGTATGGACGACGATGCGGGAGACGAAGAGGATCCACTGCCCACAGGGCACTAGACAGCCACCTCATCATACGATATATACATGGTGGATACACCCAAAGAAGGCAATGGCGACGAGATAGCGGAGGATGACCCCTCCAAGAAGCAACCCAAGCGCTGACGTCAGCGGCGCCGCCCTAAGTCTCACCAAAGCAAAAGTGGTGATACCGGCATAGGAGATAATAACACTCCGGATAGTGCCGAAGACAACAACAATCCCCTCCAGCAAGATTTAGAGCAGGAGGATGGAGGAGCCAGCCCTCCTGAGAGAGCGGCAGATGGAGAGGAGGAGGATGATAATTACATGCCCCCCTCCGAAGACGTGGCAAGCCTCGGCAACGACGAATTCGCTGTGCCAGAGGATCCCGTCGAATAAGAGCGCTTCAAACGCCGGCTTATAGCCACGACAAATAGCCTTAAGAAAAAGCAGCAGCAGCTTCAAGCTGATCAGGATCTGCTAGCTGACAGATGGACTGAAGTCCTCGCGGCCGAGGAATATAAACTCGAGCGTTCCTCCAAGAGTTACCCAAAGTACAGGTTGCTACCCCGACTGGAGGAGAAGCGTATGATGCGGCTGATCGGCCACCTCGTGGCCGCGATAGAGGCATTCCAGCCAAAAACTCAGCCTGCACCCCGACACCATTCAAATAAAAAGGCATGGGGAGATACGCCAGACCTGCAAGACATATTGGAGGACAAAGCAAAACATGCAAGATCGATCTACGGATCACGAGGGCACGCGACTATGCGAGACGATAAACGTCAAGCCGGATACAGTAAAAGTAAATCCGGCCGGGCCGAACACAGCGGGCAAGACCCATTCGAGCTGCGTCGCGATATAGCCCAATACAGAGGCGCTGCACACCCCTTATGCTTCACAGACGAAGTAATGGATCATCAAATCCCAGAAGGTTTCAAACCTGTGAATATTGAATCATATGACGGCACAACAGATCCCGCAGTATGGATCGAGGATTTCCTCCTCCACATCCACATGGCCCGCGGTGATGACTTACACGCCATCAAATACCTCCCACTAAAGCTCAAGGGACCAGCACGACATTGGCTTAACAGCTTGCCAGCAGAGTCCATCAGCTGTTGGGAAGATCTGGAAGCCGCATTCCTCAACAACTTTCAGGGCACTTATGTGCGGCCACCAGATGCCGATGACTTGAGCCACATAATTCAGCAGCCAGAAGAATCGGCCAGGCAATTCTGGACTCGGTTCCTAACAAAGAAAAATCAAATCGTCGACTGTCCAGATGCAGAGGCCCTAGCGGCTTTCAAACACAACATCCATGACGAATGGCTAGCCCGGCACCTTGGTCAGGAAAAGCCGAAATCTATGGCAGCCCTCACGACACTCATGACCCGCTTTTGTGCGGGAGAAGACAGCTGGTTGGCTCGCAGTAATAACATATCAAAGAACCATGGTACTTTGGATATCAAGGACGACAATAGCAGGTCACGTCGCAACAAACATAAGCGCCACATTAACAGCGATAATAATGAGGATACGACAGTCAATGCCGGATTCAAAGGCTCTAAACCCGGTCAGCAGAAAAAGCCATTGAAACAAAGTACGCCGGGTCCGTCCAGCTTGGACCGTATACTCGATTGCTCATGTCAAATACACGGCACCCCAGAAAAGCCAGCCAATCACACCAACAGGGATTGTTGGGTGTTCAAGCAGGCCGGCAAGTTAATTGCCGAAAACAAGGACAAGGGGCCACATAGCGATGACGAGGAGGAGCCCCGGCAGCCACACACCGGAGGACAGAAGAGGTTTCCCCCACAAGTGCGGACGGTGAACATGATATACGCAACCCACATCCCCAAGAGGGAGCGGAAGCGTGCGCTCATGGACGTATATGCGTTGGAGCCACTCGCCCCAAAGTTCAATCCATGGTCCTCCTATCCGATCACTTTCGATCGCAGGGACCATCCCACTAGTATCCGTCATGGCGGATTCGCCGCACTGGTTCTGGACCCAATCATTGATGGATTTGACCTCACTCGAGTCCTTATGGATGGCGGCAGCAGCCTAAACCTGCTTTATCAGGACACAGTGCGCAAAATGGGTATAGATCCCTCAAGGATCAAACCCACAAAAACGACCTTTAAAGGTGTCATTCCAGGCGTAGAGGCCCATTGCACAGGCTCAATTATACTGGAAGTGGTCTTCGGATCCCCGGATAACTTCCGAAGCGAAGAGTTAATCTTCGATATAGTCCCGTTCCGCAGTGGTTATCATGCACTGCTCGGGCGAACCGCATTTGCGAGATTCAACGAAGTACCGCATTATGCATACCTCAAGCTCAAGATGCCAGGACCTCGCGGGGTTATTACAGTCAATGGAAACACACAGCGCTCTCTTCGAACGGAGGAGCACACCGCGGCCCTCGCAGCAGAAGCGCAAAGAAACCTCTCAAGGCAATCCACCAGTTCGGCGTTTCAAGACCCGGACACCTTCAAGCGCGCTCGGAGCAATCGGCAACTAGACCGCCTGGCGCGACCTGAGCTCGCGTAGCAATGCGGCCCCCACCCCAGTCCCAGCCGAACGGCGAAACTCGTGCCACGCGTACATAATTACGCATTAAAAATACCATGGGCACAGTTGGGGAGGGGGGACACACTGCGGCACGCCCCAAGACGCGCTTAAACCGCACTAGGGGCTTCCCGTTTGGTTATTTTTCTCTTTTTCAGGACCTTAATCTCTGGAAACCCTGTCCGGCAGCACTATCGCCGAACACATGATGCAGCAACCAAGGAGGCAGAAAGCTACGTCACACCACGGAATTCTCAGGTGGATTACAATAACGAGTGAAATATTTGATTTAATACTGGTCCTCAGCTTGCCCTTGGAAGGGACATAGTCCTACTCTTTGCTTATCGCACTATCTGTATCATTCGGCTTTAACGCACCTTTTTGAATAAACAATGCATAACATCACGACTATTATTGCATTCTTGTTATATATATATGTGTGTTCATTAACGACGCCTTGCAACCGTACACTTTGGTACGGCCAATACACTAGGGGCTTACGTACCCCACAATATGGTGTGAAAAGTCCGAACACTTTCACAAGTGCGGCACCCCGAACTTATAGCATTATATGCATCAGCTCCGAATCATGTCTTTGGTCAAATGTTGGGTTTGCCCGGCTCCTATGTTTTGGTACCTTACATTCCGCTCTATCGGCTAAGGTAGCGCTAGGAGAACTACTGCGATTGTGCCCCTGTTCTGCCGGGCTTAGCACCTCAGTAGAGAAAGCTAAAAGGCCTTTCGAATACCAGGGGCTTCGCCAAAATTTAAAATTATAGAATTCTATGGCTAAGTGAGAGTGATAAAGCATTATTAGTCCGGTTGCCTTGTTCGTTGTGCTGAGCACCTCCCTTGAAGGACCCAAACATGGGAACAAGAGTGCTCAGGTTTATCCCGAACACCCCAGCACTTGTGGCATGGGGGCAGAAGCCGAGGACTAGCCATCTCTCAGATTGGATAAACGGCCAAACAGAAGGTAATATTTTAAATTCACACAAGCGTTGCATAGCGCATATGAAACAAGTTTTCATCATAGAGGATCACACAAGCAAGTTTACTCAAATATTACATCCTTTGAACATCTGTCCGCTACAAGACGGGCACCCTTCAGGACACCCTCATAATAAATCTCGAGGGTGCGATGCTCCTTGCCCTGCGGCGGCCCTTCCTTGATCAGCTTCATAGCGTCTAGCTTGGCCCACTACACCTTCACACGGGCAAAAGCCCGGCGTGCACCTTCGATGCAGACGGACCGCTTGACGACCTCCAGCCATGGGCAGGCATCCACAAGCCGCCTCACCAGGCCGAAGTAGCTGTTCGGAAGGGTGTCGCCAGGCCACAGCCGGACTATAAGGCCCTTCATGGCCTGTTCGGCCGCCTTGTGCAGCTCGACCAGCTGCTTTAGCTGGTCGCTCAGAGGCATCGGGTGTTTGGTCTCAGTACTGAGACCAGAACAGCTTCTCCGTCGAGCTTCCCTCCTCAGCCTGGTAAAATTGTGCGGCATCCGACATGCTACGGGGCAAATCTGTGAATGCCCCTGGAGAGCTCCAAATTCGGGTAAGTAATCGGTAATTTACTTTCACATGCTTGCTTTGCATATAGAATGCCTTACCCACCGCTATTTTCTTCATCGCATCAATCTCCTGGAGGGCCTTTTGGGCCTCGGCCTTGGCACTCTTTGCGCTCTCGAGGGCCGCGGCAAGCTCAGACTCTCGCGTCTTCGAGTCAAGCTCCAACGCCTTGTGCTTCGTCACGAGAGCCTGGAGCTCTTGCTGCACCTCGCCCACACGAGCCTCTTGTTTTTCCCGCTCGGTGAGCTCCTTGGTCGCTTTATCTTCGGCCTTGGTTAGCGCTTGCTTCAGGGTCGCCACCTCGGTCATGGCCCCTGGCAAATATACGATGATCCTGTCATTTTGCAATTGCATCTTCTTTATATATACATATTTACAGACAGGGTATTACTTACCCTTGTTCTCCTCGAGCTGCCTCTTGGCAAGGCCGAGCTCTTTCTTGGACCCCTCGAGGTCCTGCTTCAGTACGGCGACCTCCGCAGTTAATGCGGCGGACGCCAGTAGCGAGGACTGTATACGCATATTGACATACTTATATTAGACTCCTGCGATATTATTTGATCCTCTATTCGGCTTTTCTTTGTGAACACCGAACAAAGCATTAGGGGCTACTGTCTATGCGGTAATATTTTTCCTATATTTTAAAACACTTAATTCAAAACCTGTTAGAAGGCTGGCACAGTCTTCAGTCAATCCGCTCTTGGCGGACTGAACTTTCTGGACCACCGCACTCATAATAGTACGGTGCTCCTCGTCGATGGAAGCGCTGCGAAGCGCTTCCAGCAGATCGTCCAGCGCCGCTGGATGGACAGGGGTCACCGGCACAGACGTCTTTACCCTCTTAGAAGGAGGCCGCCTGCCCGAACCCGGAACCACTGGAGGTTCCGGCACGGTGTTTGGCTGAGGGCCGAACTCGGAGCTCTCAGGGGCCTTGTCTCCCCGGCTCCCGGAGTCCGGGAGGCCGCCTTGAGGCGCCTCCGGGATTGTCTCCCCTCGACCCGGTGCCTCATGAGACAGCACCTCGGCGTCGTCCGCAGGATAGGGGGAGGTGGCGGTCAGGACTGGATCGCTATCCATGTCCGACGAACCCAGGGAGCCGTCCGATGACACATCGATACGGGCTCGGGGCGGCCTGCATAATCATATTTCGGCGTTAGGTGAAGTAGTGCGGCAAAGGAATACTATGACTTACTCTGGTATCCGAATACTTACGACTTCCCCAGGGGCTTGGCCCTGGGCAGCCACTCGTCTTCGCCATCGGCGGCGGTGGTAGAGTAGTCCGGAAGGAGAGTTCTCCCCTTCTTGGACCCTTCGGCCTCCCCAGTTGGGGCGGCCTTTCTTTTCTTGTCTCCCCCGTCTGGAGGGGGAGCATCCTCTTTTGCCTCCTCGTCTTCGGGGGAGGATTGCGCTGTAGAGTCCTCGGACGGTGAGTCCGACGACGCCTGGCGTCGGGAACTCTTTCGGGTTCCCTTGGCCTTCTTGGTCTTCTCCGGCACCGTATAAGGAGCCGGAGTCAGCATCTTCGCCAGAAGAGCGTCTGCTGGGCCTTCGGGCAAAGGAGCCGGATAATCGATCTGTTCGGCCGTCTCCTGCCAGTCCTGTCAAAGGTACGGGAGTTTAGATCCCGCATGGAGTCAATCTATAAAAAAATAAGTATCCTGTGAAAGGTAAAGCAGCTTACCGCACTGGCTTGGCGCTTCGCGCTGAATCCGCGATCCTCAGTAATGGGAGGGGGGACCTCGGCGCTTTTGAACAACACCCTCCAGGCATCTTCGTGAGTTGTGTCGAAGAGCCTGTTCAGAGTTCGGTGCTGCGCCGGGTCGAACTCCCACAAGTTGAAGTCCCGTTGTTGGCACGGGAGGATCCGGCGGTGGAGCATGACCTGGACTACGTTGACGAGTTTGAGCTTCTTGTTCACCATGTTTTGAATACATGTTTGGAGTCCAGTCAGCTCTCCCAAACTACCCTAGGACAGGCCCTTCTCTTTCCAGGAGGTGAGCCGCGTGGGGATGCCAGATCGGAACTCGGGGGCCGCTGCCCATGCAGGGTCACACGGCTCGGTGATGTAGAACCACCCCGATTGCAACCCCTTTATGGTTTCCACAAAGGAGCCCTTGAGCCATGTAACGTTGGGCATCTTGCCCACCATGGCGCCTCCGCACTCCGCCTGGCAGCCGCCCACAACCTTCGGCTTGACATTGAAGGTCTTCAGCCATAAGCCGAAGTGGGGCTTGATGTGGAGGAAGGCCTCGCACATGACGATAAACGCCGAGATGTTGGGGATGAAGTTCGGGGTCAGATCATGGAAATCCAGGCCGTAGTAGAACATGAGCCCCCGGATGAATGGGTGGATAGGGAATCCCAGTCCGCGGAGGAAATGGGTAAGGAACACTACCCTCTCATGGGGCCCGGGGGTGGGGATGAGCTGCCCCTCATCTGGGAGCCGGTGCGCGATGTCGTCGGGCAGGTATCCGGCATTCCTCAGCTTCTTGATGTCTCCCTCCCTGATGGAGGAGACCATCCACCTGCCTCCCGCTCCGGACATGGTTGGGGAAGGTTGAGGTGGGAAATGCGGACTTGGGCGCTAGAGCTCGAGTGTGCGAAAACGGATGAGCAAAGGAGGAAGAGGGCGTGGATGAAAAGGTGAATCCTTATCCCTTTATATGGGCGGACGAAACTAAGCGTCCCCACTAGCCTGGTAAAACTCACTTATCCCCCAAGCGCCGTAATCGATGGCGCGGTTGGGTTACCCACGCCCGTATTGATGAGAATCCCGTGATAAGGGGACACGATCTCTGCTTCGACAAGACATGTCAAAAAACTGCCTCGTGCTATGTGCGGGGCTAGTTAAAGGAAACGGTTCGAATAATCACCGGGCCGTGACATAATGTCGTGTTGCCAAAGCAAGTCAGCAAATTGGATTTGTGGAAATATTATTCTCTCTACGGTGGTATGTGGAACTTATTTTGCAGGGTCGGACACTATCCTTATATTCAAATTCTTCCGTGGTATATTCGGAGGAGGAACCCGCCTTGCAATGCCGAAGACAATACTGCGCGCTGGACTCATCGTCGTTGAAAGCCTAGTTCAGGGGCTACTGAGGGAGTCCTGGATTAGGGGATCTCCGGACAGCCGGACTATATCCTTTGGCCGGACTGTTGGACTATGAAGATACAAGATTGAAGACTTCCTCTCGTGTCCGGATGGGACTCTACTTGGCGTGGAAGGCAAGCTAGGCAATACGGATATGGATATCTCCTCCTTTGTAACCGACCTTGTGTAACCCTAACCCTCTCCGGTGTCTATATAAACCGGAGGGTTTTAGTCCATAGGACACAACAACTACAACAGACAATCATACCATAGGCTAGCTTCTAGGGTTTAGCCTCTCTGATCTCGTGGTAGATCTACTCTTGTACTACCCATATCATCAATATTAATCAAGCAGGACGTAGGGTTTTACCTCCATCAAGAGGGCCCGAACCTGGGTAAAACATCGTGTTTCTTGCCTCCTGTAATCATCCGCCTTAGACGCACAGTTCGGGACCCCCTACCCGAGATCCGCCGATTTTGACACCGACAGTGCTCTTTTAACCTTCAACAAGGACCGGCCGTAGTCAAACCCGATTCCACTAAAGTTGGAGAAACAGACACCCGCCAGCCACCTGTGAGCGAAGCACGTCGGTAGAACTAGTCTCATTAACGCGATTGTGTAATGTCGGCCCGGTCTGTCGTGGTTCTAACTCTGATAGTGATGTAGGGGGGTACGTATGGAGAGGCTAGGTCTCAGCTATTGGGAAGTTGTAAACACACCAAGACGTACGAGTTCAGGCCCTTCGCGGAGGAAGTAACAGCCCTACGTCTCGGTGCCCGGAGGCGGTCGATTGGATTACTGGCGTGTGAATAATAGGGGTGCGAACCCTTGTAACTGAGGAGGGGGGTGGCTTATATAGAGTTTGCCGGCCCCCTCCTGCCCTTAGTAATGCAGGGTTTAAGGTACATTTAAGGTCGGGCGTTACTGGTAACGCCCCTAATAAAGTGCTATAATGACCATAAAGACTACTTAACAGCTAACCGTTTGCCTGTGGAGTGACTACAGGTCTCCTGGCGGTCGAGTGGTTGGCTTCATGGCCGAGTGATAACCTGCAGGTCGAGTGTCTTGAGTCCGTCGAGTGGGATACCTTTAAGTCGATTGAAAGGTGACTTCTCCTAGGGGTGTTCTAGGGTAGGACTCTTAGGTCAGGTCCGTGTCCCCACCCTAGGTACATGTCTTCATCATTAGCCCCCGAATGGATCAAGGTTAGAGTGGGGAAAGAGTTGGAGATCTTTCCGACTGGTTCTTCGGGCTACGTGAGCGCCTCGTTTTGGGTCAATCGTCACGGGTGACGTTGCCAACCTTTTTCAGTCGCCTTGATCCATTCCAAGCCTTCCATCGAGTGAATTTCTTTGCTTGTGACATACCGAGCGCCGGCGCGATCGGGGTCTTCTGTTTTGACAAGTTGTTTTGTGGTGCGCGGATGTCGCGGGATTCGGATTTTGGGAAGCGCGCGGGACGGGAGCGGCCGCAGTAATCGGAAGCGATAAAGCGGAAGTTCCTCGATCCCCGCGTCGCCTTTTTCACCACGTACTACGCGCGCGTCTGCTGCGGGATTTGACTGGATAGCCTGGGCCTACCAGTCAGGCACTCGGAAGCGGTCCCTTATAAATCGCCGGCTCGGGGTTCCCAAGCAGTGCGCTCTCTTCTCCTTTTTTTTAAACCAGTGGGGGCACGCTGAGTGCACCCACTGGGTGTAGTCCCCGAGACTACTGTCGAATGTTTTTGATCCGGCTGTGGTCTTAGAAACGTGATCATTGTCTCTGAGTTACTCGGAAGCAACTTATCTTGGGCGTCTGTTGACTGATCTTTCTTTTTGCAGAAATCTTGTGAGCTTGTAGCTCGCTATACTGAGTTGGAGAATCAGCAGATCCAACTCAACCTTAACTTGCAGCTTGCTCAGGAGAATTTGAAGAAGGCGCAAGAGGAGGCAAAAGGTAAGGCTGGTGAGGTTCTCCATCCTTAACAGGTGGCTTTTCTTTCCTGTCCATTCTTGATGTTGGTTCCACTCGACGTGCTGTAGATAAACTAGAGGAAGCTCTGAAGAAGAAGGATCAAGACCTTGCAGAGGCGCTGAAGGAGGCCTCAAGAAAAACAAAGCTCGCAGAAGAGAAGCTGGCTTTGGTCGGGACTCTTGAAGAGGAGAACTCCAGGCTGAAAGCTGCTCTTGAGACAGCTAATCGAGATGCCAGTCGACTGAAGAAGGAGAAGATGGCTCTGCATGACAAGGCGGGCGAGCTGGCGGGGAAGGCGAAAGATCTGGAGGCTTATCTCGGAGGGCTCGCCAAGAAGTTGTTCGTCACGCTCGAAGGTAATTGTTCCGACCTGACTGTCTTGTAGTTGCCGAGCCCACGTACGGCCACTATCTTATTCTTGAATCGTGTTCGCAGAATTCTGCCAGAACTTCGAAGAGGAAACCGGTCGAGTGGAGCCAGGCTTGGATCCCGCCAATTCTCTCGTGAAGGACGAGGCTGCCATGAACGTGCTCCGACTGGAGTCTTGTGTTACCAGCGTCGTTGATTATCTGGCTCGGCTGAAAGTTGCAATGTCGCGGATCGACACATCACTCTGGCCTGGGACGACGCTTCAGAACGACCTCGAGTCTCTGATGGCTCAACTTAACGAAGTCCCAGGTCGAGTGGCGGAGTGGAAGAAATCTTCTGCTAGATGTGGTGCTGACGTCGCTCTGTCTCTGGTCCGCGTCCATTGCAAGGAGGCGCGAGAAGAAAAGCTGGCGGCCATCCAAGTTGCAAATACTAGGAAGCACAGCTTTCAAGACTTCATGGAGACTTTCATCGCCGCCGCCACCCGTATTGCCGACGGGATCGACTTGGATGAGTTCGTCGCCCCTTCCAGTCCTCCTCCCGAGGAGTGAAAAACTTTAAATTTACCTCGGAATGCCGAGTGGATTTGTAGCCGTTAAACTCTGCCTTAAATTTGCCTCGGGATGCTGAGTGGACTTGTAACAATTAAACTTTGCCGAGCCGCGGGCTCGAGTACTTTGAGGTCTGGGACCTTTTAGGCTTTATCCGAAATTGATTTCTCGTTGGGCATCTTCATGGTTTGATTCGTCGAGTGGGACTTGATCTTCACTCGGAATGACCTTGTATTTGCGCCGCAATTCCGAAGGGGGAGTTAGCAGTCGACTCGCGGATTGGGTCGAGTCTTGTACTTAGGCGAGCACTGGGCTGCAGCTAAGCCCCCGAGTGGGAGGTTTGCTCTCCACTCGGTAGGATTTTTAAACACTTAGGCGAGCACTGGGCTGCAGCTAAGCCCCCGAGTGGGAGGTTTGCTCTCCACTCGGTAGGATTTTTTCAATACTTTGGCGAGCACTGGACTGCAGCTAAGCCCCCGAGTGGGAGGATTGCTCTCCACTCGGTAGGATTTTTTCAAACTTAAGCAAGTGCCAGACTGCAGCTAAGTCTCTAAGTGAGAGAACTTAGGCGAGTGCTGGACTGCAGCTAAGCCCCCGAGTGGGAGGTTTGCTCTCCACTCGGTAGGACTTTTTCGATCTTAGGCGAGTGCCGTACTGCAGCTAAGTCTCTAAGTGAGAGAACTTAGGCGAGCACTGGGCTGCAGCTAAGCCCCCGAGTGGGAGGATTACTTTCCACTCGGTAGGATTTTTTCAAACTTAGGCGAGTGCCGGACTGTAGCTAAGTCTCTAAGTGAGAGAACTTAGGCGAGTGCTGGACTGCAGCTAAGCCCCCGAGTGGGAGGTTTGCTCTCCACTCGGTAGGACTTTTTCGATCTTAGGCGAGTGCCGTACTGCAGCTAAGTCTCTAAGTGAGAGAACTTAGGCGAGTGCTGGACTGCAGCTAAGCCCCCGAGTGGGAGGATCGCTCTCCACTCGGTAGGATTTTTTCAAACTTAGGCGAGTGCCGGACTGCAGCTAAGTCTCTAAGTGAGAGAACTTAGGCGAGTGCTGGACTACAGCTAAGCCCCCGAGTGGGAGGATCGCTCTCCACTCGATAGGATTTTTTCAAACTTAGGCGAGTGCCGGACTGCAGCTAAGTCTCTAAGTGAGAGAACTTAGGCGAGTGCTGGACTGCAGCTAAGCCCCCGAGTGGGAGGTTTGCTCTCCACTCGGTAGGATTTTTTCAATCTTAGGCGAGTGCCGGACTGCAGCTAAGTCTCTAAGCGAGAGAACTTAGGCGAGTGCTGGACTGCAGCTAAGCCCCCGAGTGGGAGGATCGCTCTCCACTCGGTAGGATTTTTTCAAACTTAGGCGAAACGGATTTGCAGCTAAGTCACCCACTGGGGGATTTCGTATGTAAACAAAAGTGACAACAATTAATGGAACACTCTTGCCTTTGATAAAAACGAACAGCAGGAATTTTTCTTATTACATCTCGTCCAAGGGAGAGCTCAAGTGTAAAAGGGGCGGAGTAGTTCCGCATTCCAAGCTCGTGGCTCATCGATCTGGTGCTCAACATTGTAGAGGTGATATGCTCCGTTGTGAAGGACTCTGGTAACGATGAACGGGCCTTACCAAGTAGGAGCAAGCTTGTATGGTTTCTGTTGATCCACTCGGAGGACCAAATCTCCTTCCTGGAAGGCTCGACTCTTCACATTCCGGGCATGGAATCGACGCAAGTCTTGCTGATAAATGGTCGATCTGATCATGGCCATCTCCCTCTCTTCTTCTAGGAGGTCGACTGTGTCTTGCCGGGCCTGTTCCGCTTCATCTTCGGTGTAAAGCTCGACTCGGGGCGCGTTGTGAAGAAGATCACTTGGCAGAACCGCTTCGGCTCCATAAACCAGAAAGAATGGAGTTCTTCCAGTCGACCGGTTAGGGGTGGTCCTCAATCCCCACAGAACTGACGGTAGCTCATCGACCCAAGCACCTTCCGCGTGCTTGAGATCACGCATCAGCCGAGGCTTTAGTCCTTTGAGAATCAGACCATTTGCTCTTTCAGCTTGCCCATTCGACTGAGGATGCGCGACCGATGCGTAGTCGACTCGTGTGCCTTGAGAGGCGCAAAAGGCTCTGAACTTGTCTGAATCGAAGTTTGACCCATTGTCAGTGATGATGCTATGCGGGACCCCATATCTGAGTATCAACTCTTTGATGAAACCGATAGCAGTGCTGGCATCAAGATTTCTGATAGGCTTGGCTTCGATCCATTTGGTGAACTTGTCGACTGCCACAAGCACATGCGTGAATCCGCTCCTGCCTGTTCTCAGTGGACCAACCATGTCCAGTCCCCAGACAGCAAAGGGCCAGACGAGTGGAATGGTCTTCAGGGCTGATGCAGGCTTGTGTGACATGTTGGAGTAGAACTGGCAGCCTCCACACTTGTTGACTATCTCTTTCGCCATCTCATTTGCTCTAGGCCAGTAAAATCCCGCTCGGTATGCTTTAGCCACAATGGTCCGGGAGGACGCATGGTGGCCACAGGTCCCCGAGTGGATATCATCAAGGATTATCCGACCTTCTTCTGGTGTTATGCACTTCTGACCGATTTCGGTCGCGCTTTCTCTATAGAACTACCCCTTTATGACTGTGAAGGCCTTGGATCGGCGGACGATCTGTCGAGCCTCTTCCTCGTCCTCTGGGAGCTCTTTCCTTAGGATATACGCGATGTACGGTATCGTCCAGTCAGGAGTGATTGCCAAGACTTCCATGATTAGGTCGACCACAGCAGGAACTTCGACTTCAGTCGGATCCGTGGCACTTTTCGGCTATGGGGCTTCTTCTGTGAAAGGATCCTCCTGGACTGACGGCGAGCGGATGTGCTCCAAAAACACATTGCTGGGGATGGCTTCTCTCTTGGAGCCTATCTTTGCCAGATCATCAGCTGCTTGATTTTTCAGTCGGGGGATGTGATGAAGCTCTAATCCCTCGAATTTCTTTTCTAGCTTTCTTACTGCATTGCAATAACCAGTCATGGCCGGACTTCTGACGTCCCACTCCTTCATCACCTGATTAACCACCAAATCTGAGTCGCCATAGACCATGAGGCGACGGACGCCGAGTGAAATGGCCATGCGTAACCTATACAAAAGTGCTTCATATTCTGCTTCATTATTGGAGGAATCGAAGTGAATCTGGAGAACATATCTGAGCTTATCTCCTCGGGGGGAGACTAGAACTACCCCAGCACCGGAACCATTCAGCATCTTAGATCCATCGAAGAACATGGTCTAGTGCTCCGAGTGAACTTGAGTCGGAAGTTGCTGTTCAATCCACTCGGCGATGAAATCTGCGATTGCTTGGGACTTGATAGCCTTCTTTGCTTCAAACTTGATATCTAAGGGAAGGAGTTCAATCGCCCACTTGGCCACTCGACCAGTTGCATCACTGTTATGCAGAATCTCTGACAGTGGGGCGTCGCTGACGACTGTAATGGAGTGGTCAGAGAAGTAATGTGCAACCTTCTTCGTGGTCATGTAAATCCCATATACAAGCTTCTGGTAGTGAGGGTATCTTTGTTTTTAAGGGGTCAAAACTTCAGACAGATAATAGACTGGGCGCTGAACTCTGAGGGCCTTTCCTTCTTCTTCCCGCTCGACCGTGAGTACTGTACTGACAACTTGTCCCGTGGCCGCAATGTACAGCAGCAGAGGCTCTTTGCTGATTGGGGCAGCAAGCACCGGCTGGGTGGAGAGCAGAGCTTTGAGCTCTGCAAACGCTGCGTCAGCTTCTGGAGTCCACTCGAACTTGTCAGACTTCTTCATCAGTCGGTAAAGAGGCAACGCTTTCTCACCGAGTCGAGAAATGAATCGACTTAGAGCAGCCAAGCAACCTGTAAGCTTCTGGACATCGTGTATACGCACGGGGCGCTTCATCCGGAGTATGGTGCCAACTTTCTCGGGGTTAGCGTCGATTCCTCGTTCGGAAACGAGGAAACCGAGTAACTTTCCACCTGGAACTCCGAATGTGCACTTTGATGGATTGAGCTTGATATCATATCTCCTGAGGTTAGCAAAGGTTTCCGCAAGGTCAGTCAGTAGGTCGGAACCTTTCCGTGACTTAACCACAATATCATCCATGTATGCTTCTACGTTCCGACTGATCTGAGTGAACAAACACTTCTGAATCATCCTCATGAACGTGGCTCCAGCATTCATGAGGCCGAAGGGCATGGTGACATAGCAGAAGCACCCAAATGGGGTGATGAAAGCCGTTTTGTTCTCGTCAGGTCCATACAGACGGATCTGATGGTACCCTGAATAAGCATCTAGAAAAGACAAACGCTCACATCCCGCAGTCGAGTCCACTATCTGGTCGATGTGGGGGAGAGGAAAATGATCTTTCGGGTAGGCCCGATTGATATGTTTGAAATCAATGCACATGCGAAGTGACTTGTCCTTCTTGGGGACCATGACGACATTGGCGAGACACTCGGAGTGGTAAATCTCTCGGATGAACTCCGCTGCTAAGAGCCGAGCCACCTCCTCGCCAATGGCCATCCTTTTCTGGACGGCGGACCGTCGAAGATGTTCTGTCACAGGCTTGAACTTCGGGTCGACTCGCAGACGGTGCTCAGCCAGCCCCCTGGGAACTCCAGGCATGTCAGAAGGCTTCCATGCGAAGACGTCCCAGTTCTCACGGAGGAACTGGATGAGCGCTTCTCCATATTTGGAGTCGAGCGTCGTCGAGATGTGAGTCGGAGCAGCGTCGGGGTCGGTCGGGTGAATGTGAGCTGTCTTTGTTTCACCGGACGACTGAAAAGCTGACTCTGAAGCAGGCTTCTTGGCCCGTAGCAATTCACTCGGATCGGCAGTCTTTTGGTACTCTTGCAGCTCGACCACTGCCATCTGAGCATCTGCAATCTTAGAGCCTTTCTGAAAGCACTCTTCTGCCTTCTTCCGATTGCCTGTAACAGTGATTACCCCTTTAGGGCCAGGCATCTTCAGTTTGAGGTACACGTAACATGGTCGAGCCATGAAGCGCGCGTAAGCTGGCCTGCCCAAAATGGCATGATAAGCACTTTGGAAGTCCACAACCTCGAATGTCAACTTCTCCTTGCGGTAATTCTTTGAATCACCGAAAACCACATCAAGAGCTATCTGGCCGAGTGATTCGGCTTTCTTGCCAGGAATGACTCTGTGGAAGCTCATGTTACTGGTACTCAGTCTGGACATCGGAATGCCCATTCCTTTCAAAGTTTCAGCATATAGTATGTTCAAGCCACTGCCGCCATCCATCAGGACTTTGGTCAGTCGAGTGCCTTCAACGATTGGGTCGATCACCAAAGCTTGCCTCCCAGGGGTGGCAATGTGCGTCGGGTGATCGGACTGGTCGAATGTGATGGCAGTCTGAGACCACTTCAGGTAACTGGGCGTGACCTCGCGGTTAATGACTTTCAGTCGACTTTTGCTCTCGACATCGGCAAAAATCATCAGGGTGGAATTGACTTGGGGGTATCCATCGTCACTGTCTTCCTTGTCCTCAACTCTGTCTGACTCTTTTTCCTTGTCTTTGGGCTGTTTGCCCTGAAACTGCTGGATCAGGAATCGACACTGTCGAGTGGTATGCTTCGGGTAAATGAAATTACCCTCTTCATCTTTCTTTGTGTGGATGTGACATGGCAGATCCAAAACATCATTTCCATCTTGATCCTTGACTTTCTTGGGCTTCCAGGGGCCTTTGGGTTTTCCCTTGAAGTTTCCCTGGGCTACGGCCAGGGCCTCCCCAGGAGCGGCCGGCTTGGCCTTCCGCTTCTGTTTCCGACTGGAGTTTCCTCCGGTTTCTTGGGCGACTGCCTTGAGCTTGCCGCTTCGGAGTCGATCTTCGTCTTCACTATTAGCGTACTTGGTGGCAATCTCCATCATCCGATTCAGAGACATCTCTCCAGTTCGACCGAACTTCAAATTCAACTCTCTGTATTTAACGCCTTCCTTGAAGGCACAAACTGCTTGATGGTCTGGCACATTCTGTACTGTGTGATGCAGCATGATCCACCTCTGGATGTAATCCCTCAGTGTTTCATTCGGCTTCTGTACGCAGGACCTCAACTCTGTAAGGCCCGCAGGTCACTTGCAGGTTCCTTCAAAGGTTGTGACAAACACTCGGGAGAGGTCCTCCCAGGTGTAGATGCTGCTGGGTGCCAACTGATTCAGCCACGCTCTGGCTGAGCCCTCTAACATGAGAGGAAAATGCTTCATGGCTACTTCATTGTTGCCGCCGCCAATCTGTACAGCCACTCGGTAATCTTCGAGCCAAGTGTCAGGCTTAGATTCACCGGTGAACTTGCTGACCCCAGTCGCCAGCCTGAAGTTGGGAGGAATCACTGCGGCCCTGATGGCTCGACTGAAACACTCTGGCCTTGAAACACCTGCTCTGCTGCTGGCGGGCGCATCTCTGTTATGGCCTTCCCGATGAGCCCTGTTCCTGTCGACCAAGCCTTGAACGAGGACAGATCTCGCTCAAAGCCTGGGTCCCTGGGGTCGACTGGAATCCTCTGCCCGACACTATGAGGGCGTCTGTCATCTTGCCGTCGAGGCGCGTATGACCCACTCCTCGGGGGAGGGGTTGGCACTCGACGTCGATCATCACGGTCGAATCGGTGATCATACTGCCCATTCCTCCTGTACTGATCATGCCGGTCGCCACGTCCCTCACGCCTCGGGGGAGATCTCGGGCTGTGAGCCGACTCGACTGTACCCGTTGCGACGGATCGACTGTGGATCCTGTTCCGCGACTGAGGGACAGCAGAATTCTGGTTTCTCGCCGCCTGGAGCAGCGGTCTGATCTGCAACAAGGCTCTGCCCGCCTCCGACTGGGAGGGCTGAATTGATTCTGCTATACGGGCCGCAGCGGCCAAATTCTAAACTGGGGTTCGGTATACCTGCGGCGGTGGGAAAAGCTGACGCCGACTGGACTCGGGAGCTTGCTGACGTCGACTGGACTCGGGAGCCCGCTGACGCGCTTGCTCGTCGAGTATCCGCTGGAGATTCTCCAGTCGAGTGTGCTCGGCCAGGTTAGCCAAGCGCGCGTCCTCCAAGGCCCGGGCCTCGGGGGTTTCTCCGACAATAGGAGTGTGGAGCGCGTCCATGTTCCGACGGCGAAGCTCCTCTCGCTGTAATGAGGTGAGAGGTTCGGGGGGGGGTACTCATCGTGGGGATGCGACGGGTCGCCCCCACCCGCGCCTCCACCAGCGCGAGGGAAACCAGGAGGACTGTGCGTCCCATCAACTGCCAGAACCTCAGCCGCTGGGTCGCTGCTGTCGCACTCGGATGCGGTCTCCGCGGAGCCAGTCGATAGGTCGAACAGGCCGCAAAAGGATTCGTCGGGCTCGATCGCCGCGACTTGCGGGGTGGCCGACTGGCGAGCCACGGCATGTCTCACCCACCTCTGAAGTCTCGACCGACCGGAGCGCTTGCGCCGGTGGGAGACAGAGCGGGAAGACGATACGGGGGCCGACCGATATTGGGTCGACGGTTGCCGCAGGAGGACGCCACGAACGCATGCGCGGAAATGCGTCGCACCGCGGACGGGGAGCGCGTCGATGTCGAGTGGCGCCTCCTGAAGCCAGGCGGAGTCGTCGGCGATGAACGTGAGCGCGCCGAGACGGATCTCGCGGCCCTCCACCAAAACTCCGCACGAAACCATGATCAAAGGGATCGGAAAAATCGCAACTTCTCCAATCAGGCGCTAAGACTGCTGCCCCACGGTGGGCGCCAACTGTCGTGGTTCTAACTCTGACAGTGATGTAGGGGGGTACGTATGGAGAGGCTAGGTCTCAGCTATTGGGAAGTTGTAAACACACCAAGATGTACGAGTTCAGGCCCTTCGCGGAGGAAGTAACACCCTACGTCTCGGTGCCCGGAGGCGGTCGATTGGATTACTGGCGTGTGAATAATAGGGGTGCGAACCCTTGTTACTGAGGAGGGGGGTGGCTTATATAGAGTTCGCCGGCCCCGTCCTGCCCTCAGTAATGCAGGGTTTAAGGTACATTTAAGGTTGGGCGTTACTGGTAACGCCCCTAATAAAGTGCTATAATGACCATAAAGACTACTTAATAGCTGACCGTTTGCCTGCGGAGTGACTACAGGTCTCCTGGCGGTCGAGTGGTTGGCTTCATGGTCGAGTGATAACCTGCAGGTCGAGTGTCTTGAGTCCGTCGAGTGGGATACCTTTAAGTCGATTGAAAGGTGACTTCTCCTAGGGGTGTCCTAGGGTAGGACTCTTAGGTCAGGTCCGTGTCCCCACCCTAGGTACATGTCTTCATCACGGTCCGCTTCATCCAACAATACGGCCGAATCAAAGTAAGACGTTGGTGGTAAGCAGTATGACTATTTATCGCCCACAACTCTTTGTGTCCTACTCGTGCATATAAGATCTACGCATAGACCTGGCTCGGATGCCACTAATGGGGAACATAGTAATTAAAAAACTTTCCTACGATCACGCAAGGTCTATCTTGGAGAAGCATAGCCACGAGACGGGAGAGTGTGTCCATGTACCCTCGTAGACCGAAAGCGGAAGCGTTTAGTAACGCGGTTGATGTAGTCGAACATCTTCACGATCCAACCGATCCAACTACCGAACATACGACACCTCCGTGTTCAGCACACGTTCAGCACGATGACGTCCCTCTAGCACTTGATCCAGTAGAGGGACGAGGGAGAGTTCCGTCAGCACGATGGCGTGGCGACGATGGTGATGCAGTTACCAGCACAGGGCTTCGCCTAAGCACTACGACGATATGACTGAGGTGTTAAACTGTCGAGGGGGACACCGCACACAGCTAAGATATTGTCGGTTGTCCTTTGGGGTGCCCCCCTGCCCACGTATATAAAGGAGGGGGGAGGAGGAGGCCGACCAAGGGGGAGGCGCGCCAAGGGGGGGGTCCTACTAGGACTCGAAACCTAGTAGGATTCGCCACCCCCCTTTCCTTCCAACAGAGAGGGGGAAATGGGAAAGGAAGGAGAGGGAGAAGGAAAGAGGGGGCCCGCTCCCCTCCCCTTGTCCAATTCGCATTGAGGCAAGGGGGGGCGCCCCACCTCCTGTGGCCTACCTCCTCTCCTCCACTATGGCCCATTAGGCCCAATAACTTTCCCGGGGGGTTCCGATAACCTCTCGGTACTCTGATAAATCCCCGAACCTTATCGGAACCATTCTGATGTCCGTGTATAACCTTTCAATATATCAATCTTTACCTCTCGACCATTTCGAGACTCCTCGTCATGTTCGTGATCTCATCCGGGACTCCGAACAAATTTCGGTCATCAAATCACATAACTCATAATACAAATTGTCATCGAACGTTAAGCGTGCGGACCCTACGGGTTCGAGAACTATATAGACATGACCGAGACACATCTCCGGTCAATAAACAATAGCGGAACCTGGATGCTCATATTGGCTCCTACATATTCTACGAAGATCTTTATCGGTCAAACCGCATAACAACATACGTTGTTCCCTTTGTCATCGGTATGTTACTTGCCCGAGATTCGATCGTCGGTATCATCATACCTAGTTCAATCTCGTTACCGGCAAGTCTCTTTATCCGCTCCGTAATGCATCATTCCGCAACTAACTCATTAGTCACATTGCTTGCAAGGCTTATAGTGATGAGCATTACCGAGAGGGCCCAGAGATACCTCTGATACACGGAGTGACAAATCATAATCTTGATATATGCCAACTCAACAAACACCTTCGGAGATACCTGTAGAGCATCTTTATAATCACCCAGTTACATTGTGACGTTTGATAGCACACAAAGTGTTCCTCCGGTATTCGGGGGTTGCATAATCTCATAGTCAGAGGAATATGTATAAGTCATGAAGAAAGCAATAACAATAAAACTAAACTATCATTATGCTAAGCTAACGGATGGGTCTTGTTCATCATATTATTATCTAATGATGTGATCCCGTTCATCAAATGACAGCACATGTCTATAGTTAGGAAACTTAACCATCTTTGATTAACGAGCTAGTCAAGTAGAGGCATAGTAGGGACACTCTGTTTGTCTATGTATTCACATATGTACTAAGTTTCCGGTTAATACAATTCTAGTATGAGTAATAAACATTTATCATGATATAAGAAAATATAAATAACAACTTTATTGTTACCTCTAGGGCATATTTCCTTCAGCTCTTATAATGAGGCGCAAGCCAAAAATCCTCCCGGGATTCTGCCAACACTTGTTTCTTTTTTGGCTTCCGGCATGCAAATCGGGGGATTCGGGGCGCTGGTATTTAGCACGCTCTATTAGCGCCTTGAGTTGGACCCGGGAGTGCTTTGATTCGTGTTTTAATTTTTGAGTGTTTATTCTTTTGTATTTTACCTCTTTATAAGCGTCTAGCAATGGACATGTCCTTTGATGTAATCTCAGATGAAATTCCAAATTTTGGTGTCTAAATAAAGCGGCAACAATATTAATCCTAAAAAATACTATGCGACCACTTGTGCCTCTTTTTTTTTGAGATGACCACGTGTCCCTCTGGTACGTAGTTATAGTTAAAAGGATAGAGAGAAACACGTTTTTCATTAATTAGAGGCCGGGGAAGTGAAATTCCTCCCCAAATTTTAGGGGCCGGCCTCCTCGTACCCCCTCGTAACAGAGAGGAGACCCCCTCGTACCCCCTCATTGCTCGCCCCTCAAGGGCGATCGGGGGGAGGGGGGCAAACCTAGCCCCCGTCCGCCTCGATCCCATCCCTCCTTCCCCTCCGCCGCTGCAGGGGGACAGCGCCGGGCAGAGCCCGTGCGTTCGACGGCAGCGGCAGAGGGCTGCTCCTCTCTCCCAAACTATACGGTGGTGAGGGCGCCGGATCCACGGAGGTGTGTCCTCTTCGTCGATCCATGGCGGCGCGGTGGCTCCTGCTGGAGGCGTTTGTGGTGATGCGGGGTGAGATGGCCAGAGGATGGAGGTGGGCTGGGTGTGGCCGGTGGCGGCGTCCGGCCCGGATCCGGTCTTGGCGGACGCGGCGGCGACTCCGGCCCGAATCTGAACATGGCGGTGGCGGTGTCCCCTCCGCCGGGGATGATGGGCCAGATGGTGGGTCCTTGTGGCGGCGCCAGTGGCGGCGGATCTTGCGATCCCGCCCTGGGGACGTCGCAGGACGCGTGTGGCGGATGGAGCTTACTCCGACGTGGACGGCGCGTGATGCGGGATCGCGGCGGCGGTTGCTCTTGTATGGGCGACAACGACAATGGCTGGCGCGACGGTGGGTGCTCCATGTAGCGCCCGAAATCAGGGCGACGACCCCTCTTCATCAACTGCCGCGGACTCCGGGATCGTGTGGGCGATTCGGAGTCTGGATCTCGAGGTGGTGATGGCCTTTCTAAGGTTGGTGACGGTATGGGAAGCCCCTTCCATCAACAGATCGGGTTCGATGCGGCTCGACAGGTGACACATGTGCCTCGTTCGGATTTGCCAGGCGGTGCCTGTCGTCGCCAGGTGAAGCCACCGGTGGATGCGCTACCGGCGGATGCTACTCACATCATCTTATATGGAGATATCGAGTCATGCCTGCTATCGGCAAGTGATGCACGGTGGCTCTAGCGGAGGTGTCATGTTTAGCTTGTTGTTGTCAGATCGAAGGTGGTGCGACAGTAGCGGGAGACAGGTGGTCTGAGATGTCTTTGTCTTCTGTTGTCTCCTCCAGAGATATCCGGCTATCGAGGTGTCGGTAGACGGATAAGAGCGGATGGTACATACAGCTTGAGTGATGACTTTATACACTTCGATGGAAACACAAGATCTCTGATCGGACTATGTCGTTGCGCGCTGTGTCGTGTTGGTGGAGTGAAGCTTGGCTTTGAGGATGAGAATCCGGAGTTCAACCTTATGATGAACTCGCCATCATCGCCGCACGTGTTGCGATTCCTTTTTGAAGGCATAGCCTAGGAATTGTGTATTTTCGTTTATGTTGTGTCTTGTATTATATGGATTAGTGGCTATCCGGGGGAGGTACTGTCGCGAGGTATACGGCCTCAGGGTTTGTTTACCATTTTATTTCCAGGTAGATGATGTTCGGCTGCTCGATTTTGTATTTTTAATAATTTATAGTTGCATGCATCGTCCTGATGCAAAGACAGGAAGTTATCCTCTTTTTTAAAAATAAAACGTTTTCCATTAAAAATTAAAAATAGAGAATTTTTTACTTTTAAAATAAGAACTGAGTTACCCCGAAAAAAAAGCAATAGAGATCGATTGGGTATACGATCGAGCTCCCCGCAAAAAAGAAAAAGATTCCGTATACGAGTAGGAATCGAAACCGTTCCAATGTGCGACGTACTCTAGTTTGTTAACTTGTTATGGAAGACCGGTGAAAAAAAAAAAAAAACTTGTTATGGAAGACGAGAGATTGAGATCGTTAAGATCTCCTTGGAAGAGGAAAGGACTGCGGTTTAAACTAGGAAGCTTATCACGCGAGGAGATTGGATTGAACCCTAGCGTCTTGGGCGGAGCGACGCCAGTATATAAGAGCGGCAACGGCGTCGTCGACGAGATCGGATTGAATCGTATCTATCTATCTATCTCCCGGTCACACGCTCGTACGTAGGTCCAAGATCCAGCCATGGCATCGAGCGACAACGACGACCAGGGCTACAGCGATTTCGACGAGGAGGAGGACCCGATCGAGCTCGAGTCGGACGACGACATGGCGGCGCTGCTGGCCGCGAGGAGGCAGAAGTACAAGGTCATCACCGAGGGTGCCGTGCGCGCGCTCCAGGACGACTGCATCGCCGGGGTCGCCGACCTCATCCAGGTCCCGCCGGCGATCGCGGCCATCGTCCTGCGCCACTGCCACTGGAGCACCCTCGTGGTCCAGGACAAGTGGTTCTCCGACGAGCAGGGCCTCCGCGCCGCCGTCGGTTTGCTACCGCCGAGCGACGGCGACGCCGTGGCGGAGCCCAAGCGCAAGCGCAAGGATAAGAAGCTCACCTGCGACCTTTGCTTCGACAATCACCCTCCAGGCCAGATGAGGTCGGCGGGGTGCGGCCATCTCTACTGCCGCGTGTGCTGGCGCTGGTACGTCCGCGCGGCGGTGGAGGACGGCGCCCGGTGCCTGTCGCTGCGGTGCCCGGACCCGTCCTGCTCGGCGGCCGTGCTCCGGGACCTGGTGGACGACGTCGCCGACGAGGAGGACAAGCAGCGGTACGCGGGGTTCGCGCTCCGGTCGTACGTGGAGGAGAGCAAGACCATGAGGTGGTGCCCCGCTCCCGGGTGCGGCCTCGCCATGGAGTATCTCGGCGGGGAAACCCTCAGCGAGCAGCTGGACGTGGTGTGCGACTGCGGCCACGGCTTCTGCATCGTCTGCGCCGAGGAGTCGCACCGGCCGGTGCCGTGCCGCACGGTGCGCGACTGGGCGGCCAAGAACAGCTCCGAGTCGGAGAGCACCAACTGGGTGATGGCCAACACCAAGCTGTGCCCCAAGTGCCGGCGCCCCATCGAGAAGAACACGGGCTGCAACCACATGACCTGCCGGGACCCCTGCCGCCACGAGTTCTGCTGGATCTGCCTCGCCGACTACCGCGTTGGCCACACCTGCAACCGCTACGAGGTCGACGAGATCGACGCCCGGCAGGCCTACGCCAGGGCCTCCCTCGACCGGTACATGCACTACTACGAGCGCTGGGTGGCGCACGAGCACTCGCGGGTGAGGGCCAGCGAGGACATGTTCGAGCTGGAGAGCGCCAGGGAGGGCTACCTCGAGGGCGCTGCCGCCGACGAGGCGCAGAGGCAGCTCGGCTTCCTCATCGACGCCTACCGGCAGATCCTCGAGGGCCGGCGGATGCTGAGGTGGACCTACGCGTACGGCTACTTCGCCGACAGGGACAAGCTCAACCTCCTCGAGTGCCTCCAGGGCGAGGCCGAGGACTCGCTGGAGCGCCTCCACAAGATGGCCGAGGCCGAGCGCACCGCCGACGAAAACTACTACGCTGCCGACGGCGGCGTCTCGTCCTACTTTGACAGGCTCGCCAAGCTCACCAAGCAGACCCACGATTACTTCGAGAGCATGGCTGAAGCTTTCCAAACCGATCTCGACTAGCTGCTCCATCGCCCCTACGTACCCAAGGTTCCTGGTTTAACAGACTACAAGTAGTTGCTTTTTAATTAGAGCTAGACAATTTTCCACCTTAATTCATCCATTGCCAGATGTAGTACTATCTCTCTCTCAGTTTACAGGGTGTGCGCGTGTTTCTAGGTCATCAATTCGACCAATCTAATACAAGTCATATATTACAAAAAATATAATATCAATATAAACTTCAGATGTTCTATTTTCAAACCGTATAATTTTTATGTTATATAGTTTATATTAAGGTGATAAAATTAGCAACCTAGGTATACATGTAGGACTTATAAACTGAAACCGAGGTAGTAGCTTTTATCTCAACTCCTTTTGTTTTCTGCAACTTGTTAGATTTGGTCCTTTGTATTAATGCGGTCAACCATTGTCAAACACCGTTTTCTGCTAATGTGTCCTTGACTAGCTATTAGTATCTCCGTCCGAAAATACTTCATCAAAATGAATAAAAATCCTGATATAAGATTTTTATTCATTTTGATGACAAGTATTTCTAGACGAAGGGAGTACCTACTACCTGCTCCATCACCCCTACGTACCCAAGGTTCCTGGTTTAACTAGAGTAGTACTCAACATCCGTATGCGTACGCAATTTTCCACGCACCCCGGCAAAAAATCATGAAAGATGTCACGCACGTTACAGGCAAAACCTCCTTTTTCCCACGCCCCTCTCCTTACAGTGAGTTCCTCTCGGCCTCCTATATATACTCTTAATTCTTCTTCCATGGCGATCAGTGGCTAGCGGTGCACAATCCACCGTTTAGACACCTCCATCGCGGCCGATGATGGGTGTCATTAGACCTCCACATTGTTACACAGCCTTCAGGCTATGGAGTACATAATACGTTACCTGATTATTTATTTCTTTTCAGAAACATTGAGTACAACACAGACGCGCACAAACACCACCCCTCACACACACACACACACACTCACATGATGTTTGTTGAAGCGGAAACAGTAACATCCATACGTGTGGGCATTAGTCAACTCACCCACACGTCTCCATCGCCGTCCAGTCACTTCTGCACGAATCTTGGCATGAAATGGGTGACTTTGTGTGCCACATAGGACAACTCGCGTGTGTGGCGTGTGAGAGAGTTCGCCCGCAGGCCGGTTTCCTCTCCGTGGTCAACGGTTGCCAGTCGGGAGCGTGCGGTGGAACTGCCGTGGCGCCCGCACGTGCACACCCGATTGCGGTTGCCGTCAACCATTTCACGCCACACACACACACTCACATGATGTTTGTTGAAGCGGAAACAGTAACATCCATACGTGTGGGCGTTAGTCAACTCACCCACACGCCTCCATCGCCGTCCAGTCACTTCTGCACGAATCTTGGCATGAAATGGGTGACTTTGTGTGCCACATAGGACAACTCGCGTGTGTGGCGTGTGAGAGAGTTCGCCCGCAGGCCGGTTTCCTCTCCGTGGTCAACGGTTGCCAGTCGGGAGCGTGCGGTGGAACTGCCGTGGCGCCCGCACGTGCACACCCGATTGCGGTTGCCGTCAACCAAGTCTCGCACTTCGCCCCCCCCCCTCACGGTTTCATTTACTCGCTCCACTTCATTACTCACCCAACCCACCATCCATAGTAGTTCAGTCGATTGGAGGAGAAGCCGAGAGGAGAAGGCGGCGGTGGAGGCGGAAGAGTCGACGGAATTCGCGGCCATCGGTGGGGCTCGCCGGACCGGAGCGTCTTCGCCGTTGTGCCCGCAAATTGAAGGTAATGCTCCTTCCGATGCTCACATTCCTTGCCTGCATTCCCGCCTCCCCTATATGGTCAATTTTCCGCTCGAAATTCATCGAGATTCCGACGGATTCGCGGTGCTCCCGCGTTCCTGTCGGCGAAGGAGTCCCGTGCTTGCCGTTTAGGGTGGCATTGCACAGTTTCGTCGCCGCCGCGGTGGCAGCCATGCCGGTGTGGCTCGGCCTGTCCGCAGCCACATCTGGGTTTTGTCTTGCGATTGAGCCGGCGTTTTTCTAGTTGTTAGTTATGTATTGCCTCGAAATGCTATTGACATAGGTGCAGGAAGTTTTTCGTTGTTGAATTTGAGGGTATGATAGTTGCCAATGAACCCTAGATCTAGGTAGTTGTATTTCATAGTGTAGTGTAAAGGCAGCCATGGCAGTTTCAACAACTATCTGCACTGAATGGAACTAATTTTCTGATCAACCGTGCCAGTTGCCACAAATATGCTTTCCGTGTGGCAACTAATTTTGTGAACACACTATGGCTGTTGCCATGCTGTAGGCAGGATAATGGGCAAATTCACTGTACTATAGACTCATTTTTGCGTTTTGCCATGCTGACTTGTGATATCTGAACATATTTGGCTGTATTACATGGCAACTCATTTTTAATATGAGTCCAGGGTGTGAATTGCCACATTACAGGTTGTTTAGTAAATGTTTTCAGCATTTTTTTGAACTGTCTTGCATTTTAATATGGCAATTTCAACCTAGTACATTTGCCCGTGAACATATGTCAACTCATTTTTATATGAGGACAGGGTGTGAGTTGCCACATTATATGTTTGTGTAGTGGAAGATGTGTGCCTTTCTTTGTATTGACTTTGTGCTAACATGGCAACTTGAACATTGTTTAAGTGCCTTATGATCTGTACATTTTTAAATGAAGCCAATGTGTTTAGTTGCCACATTTCTTGTTGGACAATCATGTCAGCTATTGATTAGTGTGAACCGTACAAGATCATGCATGGCAACCCGTTTGTTTTTCATTTTGTTTTATGTGATTTTGTTTATGTGTGAAGGCGACTTTTATTTAATCCATGGCATTCGTGGTTGCTGCCTTCAAGGCAATAACATTTTTCAACAGCACACACACACAAAAATGTTTATTTCATACATCCACTCTTTGTTTATAAAATATGCATGGCAGCCATGATGTTGACCTTGTGGCAACTATCATTATAACAAGATGGCAACTGCCAGCACAGCATGTGGCGAATAACATAGATAGATGGCAACTCTTTCTTTCTTTCATCTCCTTCAACTAGATGACTAAAGGAATATACATTAGCTACTTTTTTCAACATAGGATGATGACAACTGCCATATTTTTCTTTCAAATTGTGTACACCAGCTCATGGACGTGGATCGTCTTGATCTGTCCACCGTTGACTTTACTGGGATATGAGGCCCGCCACCTCCACATAAGTTTGCTGTCTCTGCGTGGACGTACGATGCTGTCAAGGCTGTGCTCGCCGCATACAAGATAACTGATATGAAATATGGGAAACTGCAGGTTAGTTCTACCTCCTTTCTTTGCACGAAATTCTTCAATTTCGATGCTGCATAACATATGCAAAAATCCCCATACGGCAACCATCTGTGGCTAACAAGATATGAATACCTGTCAGCGATGCAAGTCGAGCTACTACCCATGATGCCGAGCAAGGAGACCCGGAAGAGGCGCCAGAGAACTCAAGGAGGCGGCTGAGGAGGTTTTGTCATCGCCACCGCCTGTTTGTTCGCTTGTACCGATGGAGAACAAGAGGGGGAGCGCATCGGAGATCTGACGGAGAAGGCGCCAGATATCCGAAGAAGGACTTGGAGACGCAAGTTGCTGCCACGGCCACCGGCATGCCGTCATCGCCTCCTGTGCCGCCGCAACCCGCAGGTTTGACGGACGAGAGTGTCGTTACATTGCATGAGAAATCACGTTCGTACTATGGTAGGACGGTCAAGAGACGAAGTTCTGACACAACGCTAGTTGGGCTTGCCCAACAATGTAGGCCACCGGCCCAAAGAGGGTTGGGCGATGCATTCGTCGGCCGAGCCGATTAGCACCCTTATTCATTCCTTCATTTCGTTAGTTTGGTTCTACTGTAAAAAAACTAAATGCTAGATCGTGCAGCTGCACGATTTCGTTGTGGCTGGCGCACGCGCTACACGACAGAAAGGAATTAATGCACATGAGAACCAGCTGGTCCACCGTGTTTCATGCCCATCCTGTGATTTCCTAGCAGATCCCACCTTGTATGCATTTAATTTGCATTTTTAAAATTTCAAAAAGCCATAACTTTTGAACCGATCATATGAGTATGTTTTGACTAACTTTTTTTATGAGCAACTTTGCGTGAAACGGAAGCAACTTTAGTGCTATAGGAAAGCAACTTACTGTTAGTCTGCGTAGGATGACTGTCTATCATCGAAGATCCCTTCGAAGTTATCTACCAAGATTACCAAGTTAACTAGCTTCATATCTAAGTGTCCTACCATAAGTAGTTTAGTTTCGCCTCCGAGTTGATAGTATTGTAGGCAACTTAGTTTTCGAGGTAGGCTAAAATTTATCCTAAGTTGCCTGCCATGACTAGGGAGTAGCTTAACATCATTTTTTAGTTTCATAAAATGCTTTTCGGTATGGTAAGCAACTCGGTTTCATAGATATGCAACTTAGCAACACTTATGGACAACTTTCCAATGTATTGTAGGCAACTGAAACAGTAATGGCAAGCAACTAAGCATCATCGTTAAGCAACTTCAGAGTGTTTGTAGGCGAATTAGAAAAATAATGATAACCAACGTCACAATATTTGTAGACAACTAATTTGAAAAGTTAGGAAACTACTTCGTCCGTTCCTAAATATAAGTCTTTTTAGACATTTCAATAAGTGGCTACATACGGAGCAAAATGAGTGAATCTATACTCTAAAATATGTCTACATGCATCCGTATATTTTAGTCCATTTGAAATGTCTAAAAAGACTTACATTTAGGAACGGAGGGAGTAATCAACAATGATAGGCTGTCGGTGTACAAAAATAGGGGCGCATCTTTGTACCCCTTTTCCTGTGCACGGGCAGTAAGAGCCGCGCCCACAGCCACACCAAGCAAAACGAGGGAGGTGAGCCAAGGTAAAAATCGGAGCCCAAGACAATCAAAGCAACGCCAAGGCCAAGACCACAAAGAGCAGAGGGACGAAGCAGGTTCCCCCGGCAAGACCCTTGCCGGGTGGCCTCAGCGGCCCCGGCAAGACTCTTGCCGGGACAGCTCGCCCCACGCCAACAGAGCGAGCCACCCTTGAGACCACGGCCCCCAGTACCATCATTAGCATAGGGCCAGGGCTCGGGAAGGCACCCCTGTGGTGGCATACAGATCTTTGTGAAGACATACTCAAGATCATATTAGAAGACGACGATCCTCGGCAAGATCCCTTCCAAGGAAGGCCACCAGACCCCCGGCAAGATCCTTGCCGGGGACGACAACACGCCATGGCGAGACCCTTGCCGGGCCACCTGGCAAGGCCCTCGCCAAAGACGCCGGCAAGGCCACCACCAAGCCCACATCAACCAAGCTCCCACCGCCATTCACATGCAGCTGCTAGCCCAACCAGCTGGGCGGGCACCTGCGTGGCAACATGCTGCTCCCAGGCCAACTCTTCAAGTGCCTGCGTGGCGACATGCAGATCTTCATGAAGGCTCCACCACCACGCCAACTTAGCTGCCTGCCTGCCTACATGGCACCGCACCCATCCCTGTGATGAAAATATGCCCTAGAGGCAATAATAAATTAGTTATTATTATATTATATTTCATTGTTCATGATAATCGTTTATTATCCATGCTAGAATTGTATTGATAGGAAACTCAGATACATGTGTGGATACATAGACAACACCATGTCCCTAGTAAGCCTCTAGTTGACTAGCTCGTTGATCAATAGATGGTTACGGTTTCCTGACCATGGACATTGGATGTCGTTGATAACGGGATCACATCATTAGGAGAATGATGTGATGGACAAGACCCAATCCTAAGCCTAGCACAAGATCGTGTAGTTCGTATGCTAAAGCTTTTCTAATGTCTAGTATCATTTCCTTAGACCATGAGATTGTGCAACTCCCGGATACTGTAGGAGTGCTTTGGGTGTGCCAAACATCACAACGTAACTGGATGGCTATAAAGGTGCACTACGGGTATCTCCGAAAGTGTCTGTTGGGTTGGCACGAATCGAGACTGGGATTTGTCACTCTGTGTAACAGAGAGGTATCTCTGGGCCCACTCGGTAGGACATCATCATAATGTGCACAATGTGACCAAGGAGTTGATCACGGGATGATGTGTTACAGAATGAGTAAAGAGACTTGCCGGTAACAAGATTGAACAAGATATCGGGATACCGACGATCGAATCTAGGGCAAGTATCGCACCGATAGACAAAGGGAATTGTATACGGGATTGATTGAATCCTTGAAATCGTGGTTCATCCGATGAGATCATCGTGGAGCATGTGGGAGCCAACATGGGTATCCAGATCCCGCTGTTGGTTATTGACCGGAGAGTTGTCTCGGCCATGTCTGCATGACTCCCGAACCCGTAGGGTCTACACACTTAAGGTTCGATGACGCTAGTGTTATAGGGAAAGTATGTACGCGGTTACCGAATGTTGTTCGGATTCCCGGATGAGATCCCGGACGTCACGAGGAGTTCCGGAATGGTCCGGAGGTAAAGATTGATATATAGGAAGTATGGTTTTGGCCACCGGAAGTGTTCCGGGCATCACCGGTAGTGTACCGGGACCACCGGAGGGGTCCGGGGGTCCACCGGGAGGGGCCACCGGCCCCGGAGGCCTACATGGGCCAATAGTGGGAAGGGACCAGCCCCTAGGTGGGCTGGGGCGCCTCCCACCAAAGCCCAAGGCGCCTCCAAGAGGGGAGGGGGCAAACCCTAGGGCAGATGGGCCCTAAGGCCCACCCCAGGTGCGCCTCCCCCTCTCCCCCTTGTGGCCTCCACCCTAGATGGGATCAGGGGCTGCCGCACCCCTTGGGGTGGGAACCCTAGAGGGGGCGCAGTCCCCCTCCCCTCCCCTATATATACTTGAGGTATGGGGGCTGCCCAACACACGATTCGATCTCTCTCTTGGCGCAGCCCTACCCCTCTCCCTCCTCGTCTCTCGTAGTGCTTGGCGAAGCCGTGCTGGAGTCCCGCGCTCCTCCACCACTACCATGCCGTCGTGCTGCTGCTGGACGGAGTCTTCCCCATTCTCTCCTTCTCCCCTTGCTGGATCAAGGCGTAGGAGACGTCAACGGGCTGCACTTGTGTTGAAAGCGGAGGCGCCGTTGGTCGGCGCCTAGATCGGAATCAACTGCGATCTGAATCGCTACGAGTACGACTCCTTCATCCACGTTCTTGCAACGCTTCCGCTTAGCGATCTACAAGGGTATGTAGATGCACTCTCCTTCCCCTCGTTGCTAGATTACTCCATAGATTGATCTTGGTGATGCGTAGAAAATTTTAAATTTCTGCTATGATCCCCAACAGTGGCATCATGAGCTAGGTCTATGTGTAGTTTCTATGCACAAGTAGAACACAAAGCAGTTGTGGGCGTCAATATTGTCAATTTACTTGCCATTACTACTCTTATCTTGATTCGGTGGCATCGTGGGATGAAGCGGCCCGGGCCGACCTTACACGTACGCTTACGTGAGACTGGTTCCACTGACTAACATGCACTAGTTGCATAAGGTGGCTAGCGGGTGTCTGTCTCTCCCACTTTAGTTGGATCGGATTCGATGAAAAGGGTCCTTATGAAGGGTAAATAGAAATTGGCATATCACGTTGTGGTTTTGGCGTAGGTAAGAAACGTTCTTGCTAGAAACCTATAGCAGCCACGTAAAAATTTGCAACAACAATTAGAGGACGTCTAACTTGTTTTTGCAGCATGTGCCGTGTGATGTGATATGGCCAAAAGGATGTGATGAATGATATATGTGATGTATGAGATTGATCATGTTCTTGTAATAGGAATCACGACTTGCATGTTGATGAGTATGACAACCGGCAGGAGCCATAGGAGTTGTCTTAATTTATTTATGACCTGCGTGTCAACTTAAACATCATGTAATTACTTTACTTCATTGCTAAAGCGTTAGCCATAGTAGTAGAAGTAATAGATGACAAGACAACTTCGAGAAGACACGATGATGGAGATCATGATGATGGAGATCATGGTGTCATGCCGGTGACAACGATGATCATGGAGCCCCAAAGATGGAGATCATAAGGAGCAAAATGATATTGGCCATATCATGTCAGTATTTGATTGCATGTGATGTTTATCATGTTTTACATCTTATTTGCTTAGAACGACGGTAGCTTAAATAAGATGATCCCTCGCAATAATTTCAAGAAAGTGTTCCCCCTAACTGTGCACCGTTGCGGAGGTTCGTTGTTTCGAAGCACCACATGATGATCGGGTGTGATAGATTCTAACATTCGAATACAACGGGTGTAAGCCAGATTTACAGACGCAATACACTTAGGTTGACTTGACGAGCCTAGCATGTACAGACATGGCCTCAGAACACGGAAGACCGAAAGGTCGAGCATGAGTCGTATAGAAGATACGATCAACATGAAGATGTTCACCGATGTTGACTAGTCCGTCTCACGTGATGATCGGACATGGCCTAGTTGACTCGGATCATGTTTCACTTAGATGACTAGAGGGATGTCTATCTGAGTGGGAGTTCATTAAATAATTTGATTAGATGAACTTAATTATCATGAACATAGTCTAAATTGTCTTTGCAAATATGTTGTAGATAAATAGCTCACGTTGTAGCTCCCTGTTTCAATACGTTCCTAGAGAAAGACCAAGTTGAAAGATATTGTAAGCAATGATGCGGACTGGGTCCGTAGTCCAAGGAGTGTCCTCACTACTACACAGAAGGCTTACGTCTTTGATGCACCGCTTGATGTGCAAACCCCTACAACGTCGTCTGTGGATGTTGTGAACACCTGACAGACACATCCTGATGACTACTTGATAGTTTAGTGCACCATACTTTATGGCTTAGAATCGGGATTCCAATGACGTTTTGAACGCCATAAGACATATGAGATGTTCCAAGAGCTGAAATTGGGATTCCAGGCTCATGCCCATGTTGAGAGATATGAGACCTCTGACAAGTTCTTTTGCCAACAAGATGGAGGAGAATAGCTCAGCTAGTGAGCATGTGCTCAGACTGTCTGGGTGCTACAATCACTTAAATCAAGTGGGAGTTAAACTTCCAGATAAGATAGTGATTCATAGAGTTCTCTAGCCACTATCACTAAGCTACTAGATCTTCGTGATGAACTATGACATGCAAGGGATGGAGTTGATCCCGGAGCTGTTCGCAGTGCTTAAGACCGCAAAAGGTAGAAATCAAGAAGGAGCATCAAGTGTTGATGGTTTAACAAGACCACTAGTTTCAAGAAGGGCAAGGGCTAGAAGGGAAACTTCATGGATGGCAAACCAGTTGCCGCTCTAGTGAAGGAACCCAAGGTTGAACCCAAACCCGAGACTAAGTGCTTCTATTGTAAGGGGAACAGTCACTGGTAGCGGAATTACCCCAAATGCATGGTAGATAAGAAGGCTGGCAACTTCAACAAAGTATATACGTGTTATTAATGTGTACTTCACTAGTACTCCTGGTAGCACCTGGGTATTGGATATCGGTTCAGTTGCTATTATTGGTGACTTGAAGCAAAAGCTACGGACTAAACAAAGACTGGCTAAGGGCGAGGTGATGATGTGTGTTGGAAGTGTTTCCAAAGTTGATGAGATCACCATCTCATGCTCCATCTGCCTTCGGGATTAGTATTGAACCTAGATAAATGTTATCAGGTGTCTACGTTGAGCATGAATATGATTAGATCATGTTCATTGAAATACGGTTATTCATTTAAGTTAGAGAATAATGGTTATTCTGTTTACATGAATAATACCTTTCATGGTCATGCACCCTATGTGAATGGTTTAGTGAATCTCGGTCGTGGTAATACACATGTTCACGCCAAAAGATGTAGATAGTACCACTTTCTTGTGGCACTGCCGCTTAGGTCATATTGGCGTAAGATGCATGAAGAAACTCCATGTCGATGGATGTTTGGAGTCACTTGATTTTGAATCGCTTGACACATGCGAGCCATCCCTCAATGGCAGGATGACTAAGACCCCGTTTTCAGGTACAATGAAACGGGCAAGTGACTTGTTGGAAATCATACATGCTGATGAGTGTGATCCAATGAGAATTGAAGCATGCGGTGGATATCGCTATTTTCTCATCTTCACTGACGATTTGAGTAGATATAGGTATATTTACTTAATGAAGCACAAGTCTGAAACATTTGAAAAGTTCAAGCGATTTCAGAGTGAAGTTAAGAACCATCATAACAAGAAGATCAAATTCCTACGATCTGATCGATGAGAATTTCTGAGTTATGAGTTTGGCAATCACTTAAGACATTGTGGAATTGTTTCACAGTTGAATCCACCTGGAACACCACCGAGTAATGGTGTGTCCGGACGTCGTAATCGAACCTTATGAGATATGGTGCGATCTATGATGTCTCTTACCGATCTACGGTTTTCATTTTGAGGATATGCGTTAGAGACAGCTGCATTCACCTTAGATAGGACACCATCTAAGTCCGTTGAGACGACGTCGTATGAATATGGTTTGGCAAGAAACCAAAGTTGTCGTTTCTTAATGTTTGGGGCTGCGATGCTTAAGGCTTCAGCCGGAGAAGCTCGAACCCAAAAAGCGGACAAACACATCTTCATAGGATACCCAAAGGTGACAGTTGGGTATACCTTCTATCTCAGATCCGAGGGCAAATTGTTTGTCGCTAAGAACGGGTCCTTTCTCGAGAAGGAGTTTCTCTCGAAAGAATTGAGTGGGAGGAAGATAGAATTTGATGAGGTTGTCGAACCTTTACTTCAACCAGAAAGTGATGCAACACAGAAATATGTTTTCTGTGGCGCCTACGTCTATTGAATAGGAAGTTAATGATAGTGATCATGAAGCTTCGGATCAAGTTGCTATCGAACCTCGTAGATCGACAAGGATATGTACTACGCCTGAGTGGTACGGTAATCCTGTCTTAGATATCATGTTGTTAGACAACAATGAACCTATGAGCTATGGAGAAGCGATGGTGGGCCCGTATTCCGACAAATGGTTAGAAGCCATGAAATCCGAGATAGGATCCATGTATTAGAACAAAGTATGGACTTTGGTGGACTTGCCCGATGATCGGCAAGCCATTGAGATAAATGGATCTTTAAGAAGAAGACGGACGTGGGCGGTAATGTTACCGTCTATGAAGCTCGACTTGTGGAAAAGAGTCTTTTCACAAGTTCAAGGAGTTGACTACGATGAGAATTTCTCACCCGTAGCGATGCTTAAGTCCGTCGGAATCATGTTAGCATTAGCTGTATTTTTCGATTATGAAATCTGACAGATGGATGTCAACAAGTTTTCTACCAGTTTTCGTAAGAAAATGTTGTATGTGATACAATAAAAGGTTTTGTCGATCCTAAGGATGCTAAAAGGTATGCTAGCTCCAGCAATCCTTCTATGGACTAGAGCAAGCATCTCGGAGTCAAAATACATGCTTTGATGGAGTGATCAAAGCTTTTAGGTTTATACAATGTTTGCTAGAAACTTGTATTTACAAGAAAGTGAGTGGGAGCACTACAGCATTTCTGATAAGTATATGTGGATGACATATTGTTGATTCTAAATAATGTAGAATTTCTAGAAAGTATAAACGGTTGTTTGAAGAGTGATTTTCAAAGGAAGACCTGGATAAAACTGATTACATATTGGGCATCAAGATCTATAGAGATAGATCAAGACGCCTGATGATACTTTCAAAGAACGCACACCTTGACATCTTTTTGAAGGAGTTCAAAATAGATCAGTCAAAGAAGGGGTTCTTACCTGAGTTGTAAGGTGTGCAGTTGAGTAAGACTCAAAGATTGACCACGGCAGAAGAAAGAGGAAGGACGAAGTCGTCCCCTATGTTTTTTTCATAGGCTCTATATGGTATGCCATGCTGAGTACCGCACCTGATGTGTGCCTTGCCTCATGTCTGGCAAGAGGGTACAAAGGTGATCTAGGAGTAGATCACCAGATAGCGGTCAAAATTATTCTTAGAGGAATAAGGAAATGTTTCGCGGTTATGGAGGTGATAAAGAGTTCGACGTAAAGAGTTACGTCGATGCAAGCTTAACACCTATCCGGATAGCTCTGAGTAGAGATACCAGATACGTATAATGGAGCAAAAATTTGGAATAGCTCCAAGTGGAATGTGGTAGAAGCATCTACGATATGACATAAAGTTTTGCGAAATACATAGGGATCTGAATATTGTAGACCTGTTGACTACAACCTCTCTCACAAGCATAACATGATCAAACCCAGAACTCATTGAGTGTTAATCACATAGTGAGGTGAACTAGATTATTGAGACTAGTAAACTCTTTGGATGTTGGTCACATGGGGATGTGACCTGTGAGTGTTAATCACATGGCGATGTGAACTAGATTATTGACTCTAGTGCAAGTGGGAGATTGTTGGAAATATGCCCTAGAGGCAATAATAAATTAGTTATTATTATATTATATTTCATTGTTCATGATAATCGTTTATTATCCATGCTAGAATTGTATTGATAGGAAATTCAGATACATGTGTGGATACATAGACAACACCATGTCCCTAGTAAGCCTCTAGTTGACTAGCTCGTTGATCAATAGATGGTTACGGTTTCCTAACCATGGACATTGGATGTCGTTGATAACGGGATCACATCATTAGGAGAATGATGTGATGGACAAGACCCAATCCTAAGCCTAGCACAAGATCGTGTAGTTTGTATGCTAAAGCTTTTCTAATGTCAAGTATCATTTCCTTAGACCATGAGATTGTGCAACTCTCGGATACCGTGGGAGTGCTTTGGGTGTGCCAAACATCACAACGTAACCGGGTTGCTATAAAGGTGCACTACGGGTATCTCCGAAAGTGTCTGTTGGGTTGGCACGAATCGAGACTGGGATTTGTCACTCCGTGTAACGGAGAGGTATCTCTGGGCCCACTCGGTAGGACATCATCATAATGTGCACAATGTGACCAAGGAGCTGATCACGGGATGATGTGTTACGGAACGAGTAAAGATACTTGCCGGTAACGAGATTGAACAAGGTATCGGGATACCGACGATCGAATCTCGGGCAAGTATCGTACTGATAGACAAAGGGAATTGTATACGGGATTGATTGAATCCTTGACATCGTGGTTCATCCGATGAGATCATCGTGGAGCATGTGGGAGCCAACATGGGTATCCAGATCCCGCTGTTGGTTATTGACCGGAGAGTTGTCTCGGCCATGTCTGCATGACTCCCGAACCCGTAGGGTCTACACACTTAAGGTTCGATGACGCTAGTGTTATAGGGAAAGTATGTACGCGGTTACCGAATGTTGTTCGGAGTCCCGGATGAGATCCCGGACGTCACGAGGAGTTCTGGAATGGTCCGGAGGTAAAGATTTATATATAGGAAGTATGGTTTTGGCCACCGGAAGTGTTCCAGGCATCACCGGTAGTGTACTGGGACCACCGGAGAGGTCCGGGGGTCCACCGGGAGGGGCCACCGGCCCCGGAGGCCTACATGGGCCAATAGTGGGAAGGGACAAGCCCCTAGGTGGCTGGGCCGCCTCCCACCAAAGCCCAAGGCGCCTCCAAGAGGGGAGGGGCAAACCCTAGGGCAGATGGGCCCTAAGGCCCACCCCAGGTGTGCCTCCTCCTCTCCCCCTTGTGGCCGCCACCCTAGATGGGATCAGGGGCTGCCGCACCCCTTGGGGTGGGAACCCTAGAGGGGGCGCAGTCCCCCTCCCCTCCCCTATATATACTTGAGGTATGGGGGCTGCCCAACACACGATTCGATCTCTCTCTTGGCGCAGCCCTACCCCTCTCCCTCCTCGTCTCTCGTAGTGCTTGGTGAAGCCCTGCTGGAGTCCCGCGCTCCTCCACCACCACCACGCCGTCGTGCTGCTGCTGGACGGAGTCTTCCCCAACCTCTCCTTCTCCCCTTGCTGGATCAAGGCGTAGGACACGTCACCGGGCTGCACGTGTGTTGAACGCGGAGGCGCCATTGTTCGGCGCTTAGATCGGAATCAACCGCGATCTGAATCGCTACGAGTACGACTCCTTCATCCGCGTTCTTGTAACGCTTCCGCTTAGCAATCTACAAGGGTATGTAGATGCACTCTCCTTCCCCTCGTTGCTAGATTACTCCATAGATTGATCTTGGTGATGCGTAGAAAATTTTAAATTTCTGCTACGATCCCCAACACCCTGGCCGAGGTGCCTGTCGAAGCGAGGAGAAGCGACGATGGACGGGACGGGCCTCACCCCCATCCCCGATAAAGTAAGAGGACACCTAAGCGGTGCATTAAATGTACCTTGTCCTGTAATACGAGGGATAACCTCGTGCCACTGTAGACCTTTCCACCTCCCGTGTGCCACTGTGGCGACCCCTTTTTCCTATAAAAGGAGGCTCGAGGCGACAAGGAGAGGGATTCGGCTCTTTGAAACCACACGCTGACTACAGCTAGTTCGAGAGCTCAAGAACTCCCAGAAATACACCCACCAAAATAGGACTAGGGTTTTATGCATCCTTGCGGCCTGAACCTAGGTAAACGATCATCATGATGTCTACTAGCCCTGTTCTCCTCGCAACCCTGCACCCCAGCAACCGTAGTAGGGACTCTTGTGATCCCATTGGTGTCGTTCCACACCAACATCTTTTGGCGCGCCAGGCAGGGGGCGCAATTGTGAGAATCTGGTCTATTAGTTAGCCTAGCAGTTCTTTGTCACCATGGCCCCTAAGAAGAAGACGGCCACGACAGTCGATTCGTTGGGAGCCAAGCGACCCATGCTGGTGCGGACGAGCAGCGGACCGGTCGCAGACAGGACCCGGGCCACGGCCCGCGAGCACCAGCATCACCCAGGTAGTCGGAGCCTGGTGAGCGGCGTCGTTCGCGCGCCAGACGACCGGCTACACATCGCCGGATCCAAGGACGGAGCTAGGCCCCCCGCAGGCGGTGTGGGGCCCTCCAGGGGCGTCGTTGTGCCGACTCCGGGTGGCGCGGCGACCCCTGGGACGCCTACACCGGCGACCACTGCGCGTTCTTCACATGGTGTGCGCGCCGAGCAGCGTCACGACAATGGTGACCCTGGGCACCTCCGTGGGAAGAGCCTTGTGCGTCATCGACAAAATAAGGGGGGGTCAGCACGCTCGCTGAAGCGCTGGCGAAAATGGCATGCAGCCGCCGGGTCGTGACGGAGCTCCTTCTAACGTAGTTAGAAGTCGAAGCGCGCCGCGATCAATGCAGCTGTCGCCGTCGCCCACGCCAGCGGAAGCTTTGGCACGCGCACAACTGCTCCTCGACTTCCCTCCTGCTGTGGAGAAGCTCGACGAGTGGAGGGCCACCATCCGGAGCCTCATCGCCGTCGCAAACAAAGACGATCCGCGACCGACGGGGCCCTCGGGCCGATGCTCCATCGAGCCACCACATGCTAGCGCTGGGAGGACCGGGGGAGCTGCGGCCACCGCGCACTCTCCTTCTCCTCGCCAGCCGCCACGGACGTTGGCCCGTTGGGACGACGCTTGTGATAACATCTCCATAGCATCGTCCGAGCCGCGGACCCTCCGCGACCAGTGCCAGGTCCTTCGGGAGCGAGCTCACGAAGACGCTCGAACCACCGTCGAGCGTCGGCGCGAAATGCACCGCCAGCCGGACAAGCGGGCGGGACCCGCTATGGACCACCCGGCACCAGGGGGCCCCGACGGCCTACCTTACGAGGTGGGCTACCCGGCTTTTACCCGTGAGCTGAGGCAGTTCCAGTGGCCGTCCCACCGCACGTTCAAGCCCGACGTCGGCGAGAAGTACACCGGCAAGACCCATCCGTCCGACTTCCTCAGCATCTACACCATCGCGATGCAGGCCGCTGGGGCTCGCGACGACAAGGTGCTTGCCAACTATTTCCCGCTGGCGCTCAAGCCCAATGTGATATCTTGGTTGATGCACTTGCCGGTGGATTCCATTTCTTCCTGGTCAAATCTGTGCCATGAGTTCGTTGGCGCCTTCACAGGGGGCCACCAAGCTCATGGCCAGGCCAGTGATCTGCATATCATTCCCTAGAAGGAAGGGGAGACCCTGCGCAAGTACATCCGGAGATTCAGACGGGTGCAATACAACATCTCCGACATTCATCCCGCCACTGTGATTAGCGCGTTCCACCAGAACGTACGCAATCGCAAGATGCGCGACGAGTTGGCGATGACCAAGGTTAAGGATGTGGCCGAGCTCTACGTTCTGGCCGATAGGTGCGCCCGGGCTGAAGAGGAAAGGAAGTACCCCGACGAAGACGCCGGCGTGGAAACCGACTCTACTGATGAAGACGCCGCCACTCCGACGAAGAAGAGCCGGCGTCGCAACAGGAAACGCAAAGGCAAGGCCGTGCTTCCCGTTGAGGGATCTGACGACACCGGTGCCGGCAAGAAGGTCAAGGTAGACGCCCCCGGCAAGGAGATTGCTGGGTGCATCGCCTGCCAGGCCCTGGCGGCTACCGACAAGCCAGGAAGCTTGGGCAAGCAATACTGCAAGATCCACCGCACCAAGGGCCACGACCTCCAGAACTACCGACAAGTCGAGCTGCTTGCTGAGAATCAAAAGGCTGAGTACAAAAGGCGGGACAAGGAGAAGGACTAGGACAGTGCTGAGAGATCTGGCAAGAAGCGTGGTGGCCAAGGAGGCCACCCCGGCAAGGACAACCAGCAAGAAAAGCCCGCCCGGGGCTGCAACAAGAAACAAGAAGATGACGACCACGACGAGGACGATGGGTCTGGTGAGCAAGGGTTCCAGAAGGCCACGGAGGCCATGTGCGTCGATGGCGGCGCCTCGCTGCATACCTCTCGCCGCCAGCTCAAGCAGTGGGCGTGAGAGATTACAGCAGCAGAGCCGTCGTTCGACGCCCAGAAGCCGCTGAAGTGGTCCAGCACGCCCCTCATCTTTGACGCCGAGGACCACCCTGACCGCATTACCGCGGTCGGGTGTTTGCCATTGTTGGTCTCCCCAACAATATGCAACCTCAGGGTGAACAAGATGTTGGTTGATGGCGGGGCCGGCCTGAACCTGATCTCGCCCGTCGTGATCAAAAGGTTGCAAATCCCTGATGGAGACCTCAAGGAAACGGGCACGTTTCAAGGGGTCAATCCGGGGAGGAGCCAGCCGAAGGGAAAGTTCACACTGCCCGTGACATTTGAAGGAGAATTGAACTATAGGACGGAGAAGATCGTCTTCGACGTGGCCGAGATCCCCTTACCCTACAACGGGATCCTCGGCCGCCCGGCATTGGCCAAGTTCATGGCGGCGTCACACTACGCCTACAACATGCTAAAGATGCCCGGGCTGTTGACCATCAACTCCGTCCCCTCCGACAAGAAGGACACGTTGATCTGTGCCGACCAGCTCTACTGGGAGGCAGTTCCAGCAGCTACCATCAAGGCACCTGCTCCTGCCGCTGATGGCCCGGGAGGGAAAAAGGAGCCCGGCAAGACCTCTCGCACCCACTCCGGCAAGCGCACCTCCTCAGAGTGTTGTGCTACCGTTGAGGACGTGCCAGAGAGCTCTACCGACAAGAGAAAGAGATCCAAAGCCGAGCTGCCACAGACCAAGAAGGTGCCCGTCGGGGAGGATGGCACGGGAGGGGCCTTCATCAGAGGCTCCACCCTCGACGGCAAATAGGAAGGCGCGCTCGTCACCTTCCCGCGGGAAAATGTCGACGTGTTTGCATGGCAAGCATCTAACACCCCCGGTGTTCCCAGGGAGGTGATTGAGCACCACCTAGCTGTCTGTCCCCACGCGCGGCCCGTCAAGCAGAAGGTCAGAAAGCAGGCTCTGGAAAGGTAGGAGTTCATCACATAGGATATCAGGAAGTTGGAAGCGACAGGTTTGGTGAGAGGGGTGCTCCACCTGACGTGGTTGGCCAATCCAATAGTGGTGCGCAAGGCGAACGGGAAGTGGAGGTTGTGTATTGATTACACAGATATTAGTAAGGCTTGCTGATACGTCTCCGTCATATCTATAATTTTTGATTGTTCCATGCCAATATTCTACAACTTTCATATACTTTTGGCAACTTTTTATACTATTTTTGGGACTAACATATTGATCCAGTACCCAGTGCCAGTTCCTGTTTGTTGCATGTTTTTTGTTTCACAGAATATCCATATCAAACGGAGTCCAAACGGGATAAAAACTAACAGAGATTTTTTTGGAATATATATGATTTTTTGGAAGAAAAATCCATGCGAGACGGTGCCCGAGGTGGCCACGAGGCAGGGGGGCGCGCCCCTGACCCTCGTGGGCCACCCGTAAGGCGGTTGATGCCCTTCTTTCTCCGCAAGAAAGCTAATATCCGGATAGAGATCGTGTTAAAATTTCAGCCCAATCGGAGTTACAGATCTCTGGGAATATAAGAAACGGTGAAAGGGAAGAATCTGAGAACGCAGAAACAGAGAGAGACAGAGAGACAGATCCAATCTCGGAGGGGCTCTCGCCCCTCCCATGCCATGGAGGCCAAGGACCAGAGGGGAAACCCTTCTCCCATCTAGGGAGGAGGTCAAGGAAGAAGAAGACGAAGGGGCCCCCTCTCCCCTTCTCTTCCGGTGGCGCCGGAACGCTGCCGTGGCCATCATCATCATCGCTGCGATCTACACCAACACCTCCGCCATCTTCACCAACATCTCCATCACCTTCCCCCCTCTATCTACAGCGGTTCACTCTCCCGCAACCCGATGTACCCTCTACTTGAACATGGTGCTTTATGCTTCATATTATTATCCAATGATGTGTTTCCATCCTATGATGTCTGAGTAGATTTTCGTTGTCCTATCGGTGGTTGATGAATTGCTATGATTGATTTAATTTGCTTGTGGTTATGTTGCTGTCCTTTGGTGCCCATCATATGATTGCGCGCAAGAATCACACCTTAGGGTTAGTTGTATGTTGATAGGACTATGTATTGGAGGGCAAGAGTGACAGAAGCTTCAACCTAGCATAGAAATTGATGCATACGGGATTGAAGGGGGACCAATATATCTTAATGCTATGGTTGGATTTTACCTTAATGAACGTTAGTAGTTGCAGATGCTTTCTAATAGTTCCAATCATAAGTGCATAGAATTCCAACTAAGGGATGACATGCTAGCTGTGGCCTCTCCCACATAATACTTGCTATCGGTCTAGTAAAGTAGTCAATTTCTTAGGGGCAATTTCGCAACTCCTACCACCACTTTTCCACACTCGCTATATTTACTTCATTGTTTCTTTATCTAAACATGCCCTACTTTTTATTTACCCACTCTTTATTATCTTCCAAACCTATCCAACAACACCTACAAAGTACTTCTAGTTTCATACTTGTTCTAGGTAAAGCGAAAGTCAAGCGTGCGTAGAGTTGTATCGGTGGTCGATAGAACTTGAGGGAATATTTGTTCTACCTTTAGCTCCTCGTTGGGTTTGACACTCTTACTTATCGAAAACTGTTGCGATCCCCTATACTTGTGGGTTATCAAGACCTTTTTTTGGCGCTGTTGCCGGGGAGCAATAGCGTGGGGTGAATATTCTCGTGTGTGCTTGTTTGCTTTATCACTAAGTAATTTTTATTTGTTGTTCTTAGTTGTTCTCCATCTTTAGTTATGGATATGGAACATGAAATACCAAAAAAATTAGGTGTACTTGCTACTCATGGAGATGGGGAACCTCCTAAAACCCTCGATGCTGGTTATGTGAAAAATATTATGTACTACTTTAATAATCCTGAGAAAAACCCATTCAATTATGTAATGGGAGTAACGTTGGATCAACATGAATACTTTAGGGATTACCGCTTGACACAAAAAGGGAAACTATTATGGGATCAAATTCATATATTTAATTGGTATGCTAGGCAACTTTTCTTGAGATATGATTATACTTGTTGCTCTAAGGTGAAGGCTCCACACCTTCCCTTTTCATGTGAATTTAATGATAATGAAACCTTAGCTTCTTATGCTAATGGTATATATGATTACTATGATGTGGAACAAATAGAAGAATTTGTTGCTTTTAAGGGTGCTTATGAAATTGAATCTTTGTTTGAAAAGCATGAAGCTTATGATGATGATGTTTATAGGCCTGAAAATTTGTCTATCTTAAAATATTGCTATGATAAGTATGAATATAATTCCTATATTAATGCGCTTATTGAGAAAGTCTCCGCTGTCCAAGAAGAGACTAATATTTTGCAGGAGTCTATGGAAGAAGAAATTGATGAAACTGTGAGCTCATTGGATGAAAAAGATGAGGAGGAGAGCGAAGAACAAAAGGAGGAAGAGCGGATTAGCTACCCGTGCCCACCTTCTAATGAGAGTAACTCTTCAACTCATACATTGTTTAATTTCCCTTCGTGCTTACCGGAGGATGATTGCTATGATGATTGTTATGAGCCCATTGATTCTTTTGAAATATCCCTTTTTGATGATGCTTGCTATGCTTGTGGCCAAGATGCCAATATGAATTATGCTTATGGAGATGAACTTGCTATAGTTCCTTATGTTAAACATGAAATTGTTGCTATTGCACCCACACATGATAGTCCTATTATCTTTTTGAATTCTCCAAACTACACTATATCGGGGAAGTTTGCTCTTATTAAGGAATATATTGATGGGTTGCCTTTTACCATTGCACATGATGATTTTGATGAATATAATATGCATGTGCTTGCTGCTCCTACTTGCAATTATTATGAGAGAGGAACTATATCTCCACCTCTCTATGTTTCCAATATGAAAAAATTGCAAGAAACTGTTTATACTATGCATTGGCCTTTACTTTGTGTGCATGAATTGTTCTTTTATGACACGTCGATGCATAGGAAGAGAGTTAGACTTCGTTATTGCATGATATATGTTACTTTGTGCTCACTACTAAATTATAAATCATTGTTAATTAAAATTGGCTTTGATATACCGTGGGATCCGGGTGGATTCATTACTTGAGCACTATATGCCTAGCTTAATGGCTTTAAAGAAAACGCTGCCAGGGAGACAACCCGGAAGTTTTAGGGAGTCATTTATTTCTGTTGAGTGCTTTCATATAGTTTAAAAACAACAAAAATAAAGAGGGGAACCCAAAACCTTTTCAAAAAGGAAAGCGAAAGTGAGAAAGACAAGCATTGTTGAAGTGAGATCTAGCCTTGAACTTTGTTCATGCTCACGAAAACTTTGTGAATCTTGATTACAGAAACTTCTCAATAAAAATAATTATCCCCTTTTACAATTCCATTGTATTATGAAAATAATGTGCCAAGGTTTGCCTTTAGGATGTTTACATTTGCTTGATGGTTTGTACGGTGCAGGACAGAAACTTTGGCTGTAGTGCGCGATTTTACATTTTTATCTGGAACGTCAAATGGTTCTGATTCTTTTTTCACTGTCTTCCTATACAAATTTTTTATTTTTACTAATTTTGGTAGAATTTTTCAAGTATCATAAGTATGGTGAATGTTCAGATTATTACAGACTGTTCTGTTTTAGACAGATTCTGTTTTTGATGCATAGTTTGCTTGTTTTGATGAAACTATCAATTTATATCAGTGGATTAAGCCATGAAAAAGTTATATTACAGTAGAAATAATGCAAAAAAAATATGAATTGGTTTGCAACAGTACTTAGAGTAGTGATTTGCTTTATTATACTAACGGATCTTACCGAGTTTTCTGTTGAAGTTTTGTGTGGATGAAGTGTTCGATGATCGAGAAGGTCTCGATGTGAGAAGAAGGAAGAGAGGCAAGAGCTCAAGCTTGGGGATGCCCGAGGCACCCCAATTAAATATTCAAGGAGACTCAAGGGTCTAAGCTTGGGGATGCCCCGGAAGGCATCCCCTCTTTCTTCAACAGGTATCGGTATGTTTTCGGATTCGTTTCGTTCGTGTGATATGTGCAATCTTGGAGCGTCTTTTGCATTTAGTTTTCATCTTTCTTTTATGCACCATGCTGGTATGAGATAGTCCTTGGTTGATTTATAGAATGCTCTTTGCACTTCACTTATATCTTTTGAGTATGGCTTTATAGAATGCTTCATGTGCTTCGCTTATATCATGTGAAGTTTGGATTGCCTGTTTCTCTTTACATAGGAAACCGCCATTTGTAGAATGCTCTTTTGCTTCACTTATATTTGTTAGAGCGTGGGCACATCTTTTGTAGAAATAATTAAACTCTCTTGCTTCACTTATATCTATTTAGAGAGATGACAGGAACTGGTCATTCACATGGTTAGTCATAAAATCCTACATAAAACTTGTAGATCACTGAATATGATATGTTTGATTCCTTGCAATAGTTTTGCAATATAAAGATGGGGATATTAGAGCCATGCTAGTGGGTAGTTGTGGATTGTAGAAATACTTGTGTTGAGGTTTGTGATTCCCGTAGCATGCACGTATGGTGAACCGTTATGTGATGAAGTCGGAGCATGATTTATTTGTTGATTGTCTTCCTTATGAGTGGCGGTCGGGGACGAGCGATGGTCTTTTCCTACCAACCTATCCCCCTAGGAGCATGCGCGTAGTACTTTGTTTTGATAGCTAATAGACTTTTGCAATAAGTATGTGAGTTCTTTATGACTAATGTTGAGTCCATGGATTATACACACTCTCACCCTTCCATCATTGCTAGCCTCGCTAGTATCGCGCAACTTTCGCCGGTACCAAAACAGCCACCATACCTACCTATCATGGCATTTCCATAGCCATTCCGAGATATATTTCCATGCAACTTTCATCATCATCATATACATGGCTTGAGCATTCATTGTCATATTGCTTTGCATCATCGTAAGATAGCTAGCATGATGTTTTCATGGCTTGTCCTTTTTTGATGTCATTGCTACGCTAGATCATTACACATCCCGGTACACCGCCGGAGGCATTCATATAGAGTCATATCTTTGTTATAGTATTGAGTTGTAAGAAAATAAAAGTGTGATGATCATCATTATTAGAGCATTGCCCCAGTGAGGAAAGGATGGTGGAGACTATGATTCCCCCATAAGTTGGGATGAGACTCCGGACTTTTCAAAAAAATAAAAGAGTCCAAAGAAGCCCAAATAAAAAAAGGAGGCCAAAGAAGCCCACCAAAAAACAAAAAAAATGAGAGAAAAAGAGAGAAGGGGCAGTGATACTATCCTTTTTCCACACTTGTGCTTCAAAATAGCACCATGTTCTTCATATAGAGAGTCTCTTGAGTTATCATTTTCATATACTAGTGGGAATTTTCATTATAGAACTTGGCTTGTATATTCCGATGATGGGCTTCCTCAAACACCCGAGGTCTTCATGAGCAAGCAAGTTGGATGCGCACCCACTTATTTTTCGGTCTGAGCTTCCATACACTTATAGCTCTTAGTGCATCCGTTGCATGGCAATCCCTACTCACTCACATTGATATCTATTGATGGGCATGTAACGCCCTCGATGCAGCTATATTTCCCACGTGTCGAAGCACGACTTAGAGGCATTTCCGCATTGAAAGCAATGTCGCAAGTGAGGTAATCTTTGCAAACAACCCATGTAAGACATAAAGGGAAAGAGATACATAGTTGGCTTACACTCGCCACGTCACACAATGCATAAATAACATTACATTCATCCAAATACACTCAAGGTCCGTCTACGGAACCAAAATAAAGATAAACCCCAAATGCAACATAGTCCCCGATCGCCCCAACTAGGCACCACTACTAATCATCTGGGAAAGACACGTAGTATCGTCTTGAGTCCTCATCGAACAGCCACTTGAGCTCAGTTGAATCACCTGGAGCGGTATCATCGGTCCCTGCATCTGGTTTTGGAAGGAATCTGTGAGTCACGGGGAGTCAGCAATCTCACACCCTCGCGATCAAGACTATTTAAGCTTATAGGTAAGGTAAAGGTATGAGGTGGAGCTGCAGCAAGCGACTAGCATATATGGTGGCTAACATGCGCAAATGAGAGCGAGAAGAGAAGGCAAAAGCACGGTCGAACAACTATGATCAAGAAGTGATCCTAGAACAACCTACGTCAAGCATTACTCCAACACCGTGTTCGCTTCCCGGACTCCGCCAAGAAGAGACCATCACGGTTACACACGCGGTAGGTGCATTTTAATTAAGTTAAGTTTCAGGTTTTCTACAACTGGACATTAACAAATTCCCATCTGCCCATAACCGCGGTCACGGCTTTCGAAAGTTCAAATCCCTGCAGGGGAGTCCCAACTTAGCCCATCACAAGCTCTCACGGTCAACGAAGGATATTCCTTCTCCCAAGACAATCCGATCAGACTCGGCATCCCGGTTACAAGACATCTCGACAATGGTAAAACTAAACCAGCAAAGCCACCCGAATGTGCCGACAAATCCCGATAGGAGCTGCACATATCTCGTTCTCAGGGCATACCGGATTGTCCAAGGTTCCGGTAGGGCAGCCCAGAGTTGCCCCTGGTGGCCACCGGCAGCTGACAGGTTGGACCAACACTCAGAGGAGCACTGGCCCCGGGGGTTTAAATAAAGATGACCCTTGAGTCCGCGGAACCCAAGGGAAAAAGAGGCTAGGTGGCGAATGGTAAAACCGAAGTTGGTCCATGCTGGAGGAGTTTTATTCAAGGCGAAGTGTCAAGGGGTTCCCATTATAACCCAACCGTGTAAGGAACGCAAAATCCGGGAACATAACACTGATATGACGGAAAACTAGGGCGGCAAGAGTGGAACAAAACACCAGGCATAAGGCCGAGCCTTCCACCCTTTACCAAGTATATAGGTGCATTAAGATAAACAAGATAATATGGTGATATCCCAACAATAAAAATGTTCAACAAGGAACGATCTCCAATCTTCACCTGCAACTAGCAACGCTATAAGAGGGGCTGAGCAAAGCAGTAACATAGCCAAACAATGGTTTGCTAGGACAAGGTGGGTTAGAGGTTTGACATGGAAATTTGGGAGGCATGATAAGCAAGTGGTAGGTATTGTAGCATAGGCATAGCAAAAGAGCGAGCATCTAGCAAGCAAAGATAGAAGTGATTTCGAGGGTATGTTCATCTTGCCTGCAAAGTTCTCAGAGTCGACTTGATCCTCGTAAGTGTACTCAACAGGCTCCTCGATCATGTACTCGTCTCCCGGCTCTACCCAAGCAAGAACAACAAGCACGGTTTGGAAAGGGCAAGCAAACCAAATATGGCACCGGTCTGCGATAAATAGCAAGTAGCCTTCTAAATGCATTAACATAAATAAGCTACTGCACTCAAACATGGCAACAAAATACATGGCAGGGATCCACTCAAGATGCTTGACAAAATATGAACACTGAGCTACAGCTAATTCACTCGTTAACAGGTTCAAACAAGCATGGCAAAAGTTCAAAAGATAACAGGTTTCAGCAGTGAAATTAACAGCATATCAGGAATTTATCATCAGGAAGCAATGTTTAGAGCACGATAACTACATGCTACAGGAACATATCATGGAAAATCAAGGCATGGCATGAAGCTACTCAAAGCATACAGAAAAAGTCCCTTAGTGACCATGAGCCAAAAGGGATCAGAAAATACAATTGCAAGCATGTGAACATAGCAAAAACATAAACAGATTCAGACTTAGTGAAAAACTGGAGCATGCAAAACAGATAACAAGTAGGCATGTTTACGAGCTCGATGCACTCACTACGAGCCATTGCATGACAAACTAAGCATACACCTAGCAAATAGACATGGCATACAAGCTAGGCATGGCAAGAACAACATCATAGCATGCACGGATCAACAACAACAAGCTCGGCAAAAGTGCTAAACATGTTAACAATCTGCCATGAACATTTTATAGCAAAAGAAGAGCTCAATTGACTCAAGCTAGGGTGCTCCATAAATGCAAACAAAGGCATGGATGGATAGAGCACCACAATATCTACAAAACATCCTTACTGATCATGCTCAAAAGAGGCACGGATCACTAGGAAACAACATGAACATATGGCATAAAAATAATGACAGGGCAAGGACTTAAGTCCCTGAAATCAGCATCATTGAGTAAGCTACTTTGCATGCTTGTGCTAGTCACCACAAAGATCACAAAAATACATGGCATACACCCCTGTAAAGATGGCATGGCATTCTTCAAAACACATGTAGAGCTCAGGATCATAGCATGCACACATTAATCATGGCAAAAATGACAAAAGTGCATTTGCTGAAACAGATCTGAAACTATCATCACATAGCCCTATTCCAATAGCATTTCGGGCATCAAGATGAGCTCAACTGAAAATGATGCAATGAGATGAAACGATGTAATCGTCGAGACGAACATTTTGATATGCTACACGCACGAAACGGAGCCACGATGAGGAAGTTATGATGCGTCAAAGTATGCAAAATATCTAGGGTTTGGGGGGGAAGTCAACCAAAACTTCTCAGATCCAGATCTGGTGCGGATTACAAGGTTCATCAGCGCTGGAGTTACTGTTCACCAGCGACGGGGACGCGGTCGGAGGAGGACGCCGGAGAGGAGGGGTCGCCGGGGCCGGAGTGCGGCGAGGTTGCCGGAGCGACGAGCGGCGGCGCGGCGCCAAGCGAAGATGCGGCGGCTCCGGTCGGTCGCCGGCGCGGCGCTCGCCGGCGGGCGGCGCACGGCAGCTCTCGGGTGGCGCGGCGAGGAAGGCTGGGCGGCGGAAGTAGAGGTAGGTGGCGGCGGGGCGACGTGGGCCGCGGGGGCCGGCCACGGGCTCGCCGGGCCGCGCGGTGGGAGGAGGCGGCGAAGCCACGTGCCGCTCGCTCACTGGATCAGGGCGGTGTCCGGCGGCGGCGCGAGCGGATTTTTAGGGTTAGGGTGGTTTTGGATCCGGAATTTTCGGGGAGTGGCCTATATATAGAGGTAGAGGGAGCTAGGAAGCTTCAAATGAGGTGCGGTTTGCGGCCACGCGATCGTGATCGAACGGTCTAGATGATGGAAGGGGTTTAGGTGGGTTTTGGGCCACTTTGGAGGGGTGTTGGGCTGCAACACACACGAGGCCTTTTCGGTCCCTCGGTTAACCGTTGGAGTATTAAACGAAGTTCAAATGGCACGAAACTTGACAAGCGGTCTACCGGTAGTAAACCAAGGCCGCATGACAAGTCTCGGTCCAATCCGAAAACGTTTAACACCCGCACACGAAAAGAGGTAGAAAGGGACACCGAAGGACATAGGAGCGCCGAAATGCAAAACGGACAACGGGGAAAATGCTCGGATGCATGAGACGAACACGTATGCAAATGCAATGCACATGATGACATGATATGAGATGCTTGACAAAGACAAAAACAAACGAAGGCAAAAACCCGACAACGAGGAAATGACATAACTTAATGCCGGAAAAGGCAAGAGTCGGAATACAATTAAGGTAGTTACATCCGGGGTGTTACAACACTCCACCACTATGAAAGGATCTCGTCCCGAGATCTAGGACTGGAAAAACTCCGGGTACTTGGAACGGAGGTGGTCCTCGCGTTCCCAGGTGGCTTCACGGGAATGATGTGACCACTTGACTTTCAGGAATTTGATAGACTTGTTGCGAGTCTTGCGCTCAGTTTCTTCAAGAGTAGCAATGGGGTGCTCACAATAAGAAAGGTCTTCTTGGAGATCAATGTCTTCGAAGTTGATGGTGCGGTCAGGAGTCTTGAAGCACTTGCGGAGTTGAGACACGTGAAACACGTCGTGCATGTTTGCAAAGTTGGAGGGAAGCTCAAGTTGATAGGCGAGATCGCCTCTCTTGCTGACGATCTTGAAAGGGCCCACGTATCTAGGGGCAAGCTTCCCTTTGATACCAAAGCGACGAGTACCTTTCATTGGAGAGACGCGGAGGTAGACATGGTCTCTGATCTCGAAAGCCAAGTCACGATGCTTGCTATCATAGTAGCTCTTCTGGCGCGATTGCGCGGCTTTGAGATTATTACGAATGACTTTGCACATCTCTTCCACCTCTGTGACCAAGTCATTGCCAAGAAGTTGGCGTTCACCAGTCTCTGACCCGTTAAGAGGAGTACGACACTTCCTGCCATAGATAATTTCAAATGGGGCCTTGCCCGAACTCGCTTGGAAGCTGTTGTTGGAGGAGAACTCGGCATATGGAAGTCAATCTTCCCACTTCAAACCGAAAGAGATGACGCAAGCCCTGACCATATCTTTAAGAATCTGATTGACATGCTCGACTTGGCCACTAGTTTTTGGATGAAAAGTGAGACGTCTCCGTCGTATCTACTTTTCCAAACACTTTTGCCCTTGTTTTGGACTCTAACTTGTATGATTGAATGGAACTAACCCGGACTGACGCTGTTTTTAGCAGAATTGCCATGATGTTGTTTTATGTGCAGAAAACAAATATTCTCGGAATGACCTGAAACTCCATGGAACATCTTAGAAAAAATAATAAAAATCCTCGCCAAAGATGAAGACCAGGGGGCCCACACCCTGTCCATGAGGGTGGGGGCGCCCCCCTCTAGGGCGCGCCCCCTACCTCATGGGCCCCCTGGATGCCCTCCGACGCCAACTCCAACTCTATATATTTGCTTTCGGAGAGAAAAAACCAAAGAGAAGAAATCATCGCGTTTTACGATACGGAGCCGCCGCCAAGCCCTAAAACCTCTCGGGAGGGCTGATCTGGAGTCCGTTCGGGGCTCCGGAGAGGGGGATTCATCGCCGTCGTCATCATCAACCATCCTCCATCACCAATTTCATGATGCTCACCGCCGTGCGTGAGTAATTCCATCGTAGGCTTGCTGGACGGTGATGGGTTGGATGAGATTTATCATGTAATCGAGTTAGTTTTGTTAGGGTTTGATCCCTAGTATCCACTATGTTCTGAGATTGATGTTGCTATGACTTTGCTATGCTTAATGCTTGTCACTAGGGCCCGAGTGCCATTATTTCTGATCTGAACCTATTATGTTTTCATGAATATATGTGAGTTCTTGATCCTATCTTGCAAGTCTATAGTCACCTACTATGTGTTATGATCCGCCAACCCCGAAGTGACAATAATCGGGACCACTCCCGGTGATGACCATAGTTTGAGGAGTTCATGTATTCACTATGTGCTAATGCTTTGTTCCGGTTCTCTATTAAAAGGAGGCCTTAATATCCCTTAGTTTCCAATAGGACCCCGCTGCCACGGTAGGGTAGGACAAAAGATGTCATGCAAGTTCTTTTCCATAAGCACGTATGACTATATATGGAATACATGCCTACATTACATTGATGAATTGGAGCTAGTTATGTGTCACCTTATGTGATGACTGATACATGATGAACCGCATCCGGCATAATTATCCATCACTGATCCGGTGCCTATGAGTTTTCCATATACTGGTTTACGCTTATTTACTTTCCCGTTGCTACTGTTACAATCACTACAAAATACCAAAAACATTACTTTTGCTGTCTTTACATTTGTTGCCGCTACCACCACTATCATATTACTTTGCTACTAAACACTTTGCTGCAGATACTAAGTTTCCAGGTGTGGTTGAATTGACAACTCAGCTGCTAATACTTGAGAATATTCTTTGGCTCCCCTTGTGTCGAATCAATAAATTTGGGTTGAATACTCTACCCTTGAAAGCTGTTGCGATCCCCTATACTTGTGGGTTATCAAGACTAATTTATGGCGCCATTGCCGGGGAGCATAGCTCTATTATTTGAGTCACTTGGGATTTATATCTGCTGGACACTATGAAGAACTTGAAAGACGCTAAGACAACAATTTATCCCTCAACTACGAGGGGAGGTAAGGAACTGTCATCTAGGTCTGCACTTGATTCACCTTCTGTTATGAGTAAGCTAGCGACACCTAAACCTGCTTCTGCTATTTGTTTCGATATGTTGCATGTTATTGATGATCCCACTTCTACTATGCATGATACTTATGATGAAACTGCTTCTATGCCTGATACTACCGTGCCCCTTGGTGAATTTCTTGATGAACAAATTGCTAGGGCTAGAGAAAAAGAAATTATTGAATCTGAATACGATGATGACAGTGATGATGAAAATATTCCTGTTATTCCTGAGGGCTATCTTGTTGATATGGAATCTTCTGCCGCCATTTTAGCTTGCAAAGATAGATATGAGCTCATGAGGTTATTAGTTAAATGGAACAAAGAATCACTTAGAGATAAAATCAAACCCGACCCTGCTTTTGCTACTTCACCTATCTGTGTTCCTGATAAGGATTATGAATTCTCTGTTGATCCTGATATAATTACTTTGGTTGAATCTGATCCATTCTATGGCTATGAATCTGAAACTGTTGTGGCACATCGTACTAAGTTAAATGATATAGCTGCCCTGTTTACTAATGATGAGAGATCGCGTTACTTTTATATATTCAAAATATTTCCGTTCTCATTAAAGGGTGATGCTAAGATATGGTTTAATTCTCTTGATCCTGGTTGTGTGTGTAGTCCCCAGGATATGATTTATTACTTCTCTGCTAAATATTTCCCTGCTCATAAGAAACAAGCTGCTTTGAGGGAAATATACAACTTCGTACAAATTAAAGAAGAGAGTCTCCCACAAGCTTGGGGGAGGCTTTTCAAGTTACTTAATGCTTTGCCTGATCATCCTCTTAAGAAACCTGAAATACTTGATATCTTTTATAATGGACTAACCGATGCTTCCAGAGATTACCTGGATAGTTGTGATGGTTCTCTTTTCAGGGAAAGAACACCGGATGAAGCTGAAATTCTATTAAATAATATGTTGACAAATGAAAATAATTGGGAACCTCCTGAGCCAACTCCTGCTCCAATTACCGAGCCTATTCTTAAACCAACTCTGAAGAAGAGAGGTGTTCTATTCCTCAGTCCCGAAGATATGCAAGAGGCAAAGAAATCTATGAAAGAAAAAGGTATTAAAGCTGAAGATGTTAAGAATTTACCTCCTATTGAAGAAATACATGGTCTTAATATACCGCCTGTTGAAGAAACATATGATCTCAATTCTTTATTTACTGAAGAACCTCCTGATCCCGATATCCCGACACAGGTAGTAGAGGTAAATTCTCTCTATAGATATGATAAAGCTGAAGTCCCTCCTACTAGAATTGCTAGTCAGTTCTTGGATGAGTTTGATTACTTTATGTTTAAGCAAGACGACCTCAATGCTTATTTTGGTAGACAATTAAAAGAAAATGCTTATATGATTAGACGCTTGGGTGATTATATGACTAATATTAAAGGTGAACTTAAACTTGTTAGCAAACATGCTTCTATGGTTACCACTCAAGTAGAACAAGTATTTAAGGCTCAAGAAGAAGTGCTTGATGAAACGAATAGTAAGAAAAATGATTATGATGTTAGAGTGGCTACTAGAACTGGTAGAATGACTCAGGAACCTTTGTCTCCTGAAGGCCACCCTAAGAGAATCGAGCAACATTCTCAAAGAAATAATATTGATGTTCCTAGTTCTTCTAAAAAGAAGAAGAAGAAGAAAAATGATAGAACTGTGCAAACTTCTAGTGAACCTATTGCTGAACCACCTGATAATCCAAATGATATATCTATGTCTGATGCTGAAACATAATCTGGTAATGAACATGAACCTAATGAAAATATTAATGATGATGTTCATGATGATGCTCAACCTAGTAATGACAATAATGTAGAAATTGAACCTGCTGTTGATCTTGATAACCCACAATCAAATAATCAACGTTATGATAAAAGAGACTTTGTTGCTAGGAAACATGGTAAAGAAAGGGAACCTTGGGTTCAGAAACCCATGCCTTTTCCTCCAAAACCATCCAAGAAAAAGGATGATGAGGATTTTGAGCGCTTTGCTGAAATGATTAGGCCTATCTTTTTGCGTATGTGATTAACTGATGTGCTCAAAACAAATCCTTATGCTAAATATATGAAGGATATCATTACTAATAAAAGAAAGATACCGAAAGCAAAAATTTCCACCATGCTTGCTAATTATACTTTTGAGGGTGGAATACCAAAGAAACTTGAAGATCCCGGAGTACCTACTATACCTTGCTCCATTAAAAGAAATTATATTAAAACTGCTTTATGTGATCTTGGAACCGGTGTTAGTGTTATGCCTCTCTCTTTATATCGTAGACTTGACTTGAATAAGTTGACACCTACTGAAATATCTTTGCAAATGGCTGATAAATCAACTGATATACCTGTCGGTATCTGTGAGGTTGTGCCTGTTGTGGTTGTGAATGTTACTATTTTAACGGACTTTGTTATACTTCATATTCCCGAGGATGATAGTATGTCTATTATTCTTGGAAGACCTTTTCTTAACACTGCAGGGGCTGTTATTGATTGCAACAAAGGCAATGTCACTTTTCATGTTAATGGTAATGAGCATACGGTACACTTTCCGAGGAAACAACCTCAAGTTCATAGTATCAACTCCATTGGAAAAATTCCATCGATTATAATTGGAGGTTTTGAATTTCCTCTTCCTACTGTCAAAAAGAAATATGATATACTTATTATACGGGATGTGCATATCCCTGTTGAGGTAACTTAGTGCTATTTAAAATTTCTCCGGTTTCATGATTATCGGAATGAGTTTGTTAACAAGACTTGATCAACCTTGTTAGTGGATTCTTTTTGATGAGCATGAGATGGATGAAACTAGAAGCACAAACTTCTGTACCCTCTCTATACTTTCTGTTAATTAGTAGAAATAAAGTAAAAATAGTATTTTTTTCTGTCTGTTTCCTGACTTATCCGTGCAATATAAAAATATCCCAAAAATAAAAGTCCTCAGAATGCCATGCCAATTTAATATGATTTTTCGGGAATATTTGAGGATTTACTGTGCAAAAATTACCGCTGGAGGAGCTGCCACCTGGCCACAAGGGTGGTGGGCGCCCCCCCTCAGGGCGCGCCCCCTGCCTCGTGGGCCCACGGTGGCCCTCCTCCACTTATCCCAGCACCCATCTTCTTCCTGTGTCACACACAAACCCGAAAAACCAACTTAAGCACGAGTTCCAGCCACTTTTGCTGTGATTTTCGATCTCCTTGCTCAAAGCACCTCTCGCAAAACTGCTTGGGGAGATTGTTCCTTGGTATGTGACCCCTCCGTTGGCCCAATTAGTTTTTGTTCTAAGTGCTTTATTCTTTGCAAATTTGTGCTGCATAGGTGACCATGTTCTTGAGCTTGCATGTCAAATTTATGTGGTTCCAAGTAGTTCTAATGCTTGATTTAGGCTCTAGGCACTTGTAGGAGTAGTTGTTATCAGTTTTATTGAAGTTGGCTCACTTTTGTTTGAAGTTACTAAAAATTTCAGATTATCTCAGAAAAATAATGAGGAGATTTTTGAGGGGTTCATCGAGCCGAAGCTCAAAGGATAAACAAAATGAAGAAGCTCAGAGGCCCAAATATAATTTGCCTCGTACCGCGGAGATCCGGCCGTGTGAATGGTCTTCTGGTAATTTCTTGAGAGAGGCCGGGATTTGTGAGGATTTCTATTCATTGATTAAGAATGCTGGCCTCACCGACTCCGTCCGCGACCAACGTCCACAGTATCTCTTACTCACAAATACTTTTGTGCAAAACTTCTACTTTTTCCCTAAAGAGTCACCTCCTTCAGTAGAGTTTCATTTATATGACGTTGTGAAGAAAATGCCATTCTCTGAATTTTGCGCAGTCTGCAACATACCTCCTGATGGTATCTTAGAGGAACCACCTCATAAAGAGTTGGAACCATTTATTAACCTTATCTCTATGGGAGAAACCAGGAAGGTTTCTGATGCAAGAATCACTAGCATACATTTTCCTGTGTTACGCTATTTTGCTTTATTTGCTAGTCGATGCTTGATTGGTCGTGGGAACTGTGGGAACCTTAGTGTTCCTGATATTATTATTCTGTTCCATGGTTTATACCGCGACAACACTGTCAGTATGGGCGGAATTATTGCTAGGCGGTTGAGTCTGAACCGTACTAAAGGCCCCATCTTTGGAGGCATTTATGCTTCTTGCCTTGCTGCACACTTTAACATAACTATTAGGCATTATGAGAAATAAGAAAAATTGCTGCCTAATGCTTATCTAGACTATAAGAGCATGATAGCTCATGATTTTCTTGTTAAGGACATGAATGGAGAGCTCAAAAATAAGTTATACTTTGATAAACATTATCCTGAAACTATTACGTTGCCTGCTCCTTCTTTGTTTAATTTTGTAGGACCCTACCTCGTTACGTGGGTTGCCGTCCAAGCTTACAAGAATCCTGCACCAACCCCGGAACAGGAACCACAAGATGAGCCTCCACGACAATCTGTTTATTCTTGGGATCCAGAGATGACTGGCAGCCAGTGGCAGTCAAAGTCTTCTTCTTCATCACAGTATGATCCCAACTATTCTTCGTCGCAGTACGACCCCAGCTACACCTATGGGTATCCGCCAGGCTATCCCTAGCAATAGACCAACTTAGGCCAAAAGCCTAAGCTTGGGGGAGTACGTATTTCTCACCGACATTACATTTATGTTCACACACACTCATTGCTAGATGTCGGTGCTCATACTCTTTCACTGTAATATCCATGCTAGTTTATTTTCCTTTTCCTGCTTTCTTCTTGTGTGTTTGTTAAACCTTAAGAAAAACCAAAAAAATTAGTAGTAGTTTATTTTTCTGCTGTAGTAGTAATAATTAAAAAGAAAACCCAAAAATATTTCCCGTTCTTCTTTTGCTTGTTGGGAGCTTTCCCGTGTAAATAGTTTTATTTCTTGTCTTTTCTTTGGAGGTCAGTAGGAGAAGACCATAATTAAATTGTTGAAGTGGCTCTTATATGCATTATTGTTGATTTAACCAAGAGCCCATATTGCCTTGTCTTCTCCTGTTTATTGAATGCTCACAGATTCCAGCTTAGTCCAATGCACGTGCACTCTTATTATTATTCACATCGTTCGGTCGTGCAAGTAAAAGGCAATTATGATGATATATGATGGGCTGACTGAGATGAGAAAAGCTGGTATGAACTCCACCTCTTTTGTTTTTGTAAATATGATGAGTCTCTCGTTCTTGATTCAGCTTATTATGAATAAACATGTTTGCAATGAAATTTAGAGATCATACTTTCTTGTGCCGTGCTTGATTAGCTGTGAGTTATAATGGTTTACCTTGCGTGCCAACATGCTATTGAGATGATTATGATGTGGTATGATGGGGTGGTATCCTCCTTTGAATGATTTAAGTGACTTGACTTGGCACATGTTCACGCATGTAGTTGAAACAAAATCAACATAGCCTTCACGATATTAATGTTCATGGTGGATTATATCCTACTCATGCTTGCATCCAATGTTTATTAATTTTAATGCATGTACATGGCTGTTGTCGCTCTCTAGTTGGTCGCTTCCTAGTCTTTTGCTAGCCTTCACTTGTATTAAGCGGGAATACTGCTTGTGCATCCAATCCCTTAAACCCCAAAGTTATTCCAGATGAGTCCACCATACCTTCCTATATGCGGTATCTACCTGTCGTTCCAAGTAAATTTGTATGTGCCAAACTCTAAACCTTCAAATAAACATTCTGTTTTGTATGCTCGAATATCTCATGTATCAACAAAGGCTGTCCTTATCTTCCGTGTTAGGCGGGTTATTCTCAAGAGGAGTGGACTCCGCTCCTCACTCACGAGATAAATGGCTGGTCACCGGGATGCCCAGTCCCATGCTTTATGCAAACTAAATCAAAATTAATTGCAAAAAAACTCCCCCCGGGACCCGATGTATGTTGGAGGCACTCGTTGTTTCGAGCAAGCCATGGATTGATGCTTGTTGGTGGAGGGGGAGTATAAACTTTACCATTATGTTTGGGAACTGCCTATAATGTGTTTAGCATGGAAGATATCGCCATCTCTTAGTTGCTACGTTGACAATGAAAGTATACCGCTCAAAATACAATTTATCTCTATTGCAAAACCGTGTTCTGGCACCTCTACAAATCCCTGCTTCCCTCTGCGAAGGGCCTATTCATTTACTTTTATGTTGAGTCATCACCCTCTTATTAAAAAGCACTAGCTGGAGAGCACAGCTGTCATTTGCATTCATCACTGTTAATTTATATTGGGTATGACTATGATTGGATCTCTTTTACCATTAATTACAATGTCTAGTCAGTCCTTGATCTTTAAAGGTGCTCTGCATTTATGTTTTGCGGTCTCAGAAAGGGCTAGCGAGATACCATCTTATTATATCATATTATGGTTGTTTTGAGAAAGTGTTGTCATCCGATATTTATTATTATGGCTTGCTAGTTGATTATGCTATTGATATGAGTAATTATGAGACCTGAGAATTATTGCAAATTAGTTATGATCTATGCTGAAAACTTGAATGCTGGCTTGACATAGTTACAACAACAAGAGCAAACAGAGTTTGTAAAAGTTTTTCTTTCTTTCTTTCAGTTTGTCAACTGAATTGCTTGAGGACAAGCAAGGGTTTAAGCTTGGGGGAGTTGATACGTCTCCGTCGTATCTACTTTTCCAAACACTTTTCCCTTGTTTTGGACTCTAACTTGTATGATTTGAATGGAACTAACCCGGACTGACGCTGTTTTCAGCAGAATTGCCATGATGTTGTTTTATGTGCAGAAAACAAATATTCTCGGAATGACCTGAAACTCCACGGAACATCTTAGAAAAAATAATAAAAAATCCTTGCCAAAATGAGGACCAGGGGGGCCACACCCTGTCCACGAGGGTGGGGGGCGCCCCCCCCTCTAGGGCGCGCCCCCCTACCTCGTGGGCCCCCTGCCCTCCGACGCCAACTCCAACTCTATATATTTGCTTTCGGAGAGAAAAAAATCAGAGAGAAGAAATCATTGCGTTTTACGATACGGAGCCACCGCCAAGCCCTAAAACCTCTCGGGAGGGCTGATCTGGAGTCTGTTCGGGGCTCCGGAGAGGGGGATTCGTCGCCGTCGTCATCATCAACCATCCTCCATCACCAATTTCATGATGCTCACCGCCGTGCGTGAGTAATTCCATCGTAGGCTTGCTGGACGGTGATGGGTTGGATGAGATTTATCATGTAATCGAGTTAGTTTTGTTAGGGTTTGATCCCTAGTATCCACTATGTTCTGAGATTGATGTTGCTATGACTTTGCTATGCTTAATGCTTGTCACTAGGGCCCGAGTGCCATGATTTCAGATCTGAACCTATTATGTTTTCATGAATATATGTGAGTTCTTGATCCTATCTTGCAAGTCTATAGTCACCTACTATGTGTTATGATCCGGCAACCCCGAAGTGACAATAATCGGGACCCCTCCCGGTGATGACCATAGTTTGAGGAGTTCATGTATTCACTATGTACTAATGCTTTGTTCCGATTCTCTATTAAAAGGAGGCCTTAATATCCCTTAGTTTCCAATAGGACCCCGCTGCCACGGGAGGGTAGGACAAAAGATGTCATGCAAGTTCTTTTCCATAAGAACGTATGAATATATACGGAATACATGCCTACATTACATTGATGAATTGGAGCTAGTTATGTGTCACCTTATGTTATGACTGGTACATGATGAACTGCATCCGGCATAATTATCCATCACTGATCCGGTGCCTACGAGTTTTCCATATACTGGTTTACGCTTATTTACTTTCCCGCTGCTACTGTTACAATCACTACAAAATACCAAAAACATTACTTTTGTTGTCTTTACTTTTGTTGCCGCTACCACCACTATCATATTGCTTTGCTACTAAACACTTTGCTGCAGATACTAAGTTTCCAGGTGTGGTTGAATTGACAACTCAGCTGCTAATACTTGAGAATATTATTTGGCTCCCCTTGTGTCGAATCAATAAATTTGGGTTGAATACTCTACCCTCGAAAACTGTTGCGATCCCCTATACTTGTGGGTTATCAAAAAGTTGTGCTGAAGCGAATGTTGGTGCCCATGGCCTTCTGAAAAGAATCCCAGAACTTGGAGGTGAAGATGCTGCCACGATCTGAAGAAATCAACCGCGGAATGCCGTGCAGAGAGACAATCCGGGAGGTATATAGCTCTGCCAATTGAGCTGCTGTGATAGATTCTTTGATAGGAAGAAAATGAGCCACTTTAGTGAGCTTGTCTATGACAACGAAGATAGCGTCATTGCCACGCTTGGACTTTGGAAATCCAGTCACGAAGTCCATCTCAATATGGTCAAACTTCCATTCTGGGATGGCAAGAGGTTGGAGGAGACCAGCTGGTCGTTGGTGTTCTGCCTTCACTCGTCTGCAGACATCACATTCATTCATGAACTGAGCAATCTCACGCTTCATTCGAGTCCACCAATACAACTGCTTGAGGTCCTGGTACATCTTTGTACTTCCCGGGTGGATAGAGAGGAGTGAATTGTGAGCCTCGTTCATAATGACTTTACGAAGATCACCTTTTGGCACAACAATGCGATCCTCGAAGAATAGAGTATCCTTGTCGTCAAGACGATAGCACTTGTACTTGGGTTGACTCTTGGCAATCCCAATCTTCACCTTCTTCACCATAGCATCAAGAAGTTAAGCCTCACGAATCTAATCTTCCAAAGTAGGAGAGACTTGGAGGTTGGCGAGGAAACCTTGAGGAACAACTTGCAGATTGAGTTTGCGTAAAGCTTCACAAAGCTCAGGTTGGTAAGGCTTGATAATCAAACTGTTGCAGTAAGCCTTCCTGCTCAATGCGTCAGCAATTACATTGGCCTTGCCTGGAGTATATTCGATACTCGGATTATACTCTTGAATCATTTCGACCCAACGAGTTTGTCTGAGGTTGAGGTTTGGCTGAGTGAAGATGTACTTGAGACTCTTATGATCAGTGAAGATGTCCACTTTTCTTCCCAATAAGAGATGCCTCCAAGTTAAAAGAGCATGCAAAACTGCCGCCAACTCGAGGTCATGAGTGGGGTAGTTCTTTTCGTTGGCCTTGAACTGGCGAGAGGTATAGGCCACAACTTTCTTCTCTTGCATCAACACTGCACCAAGACCTTGAAGGGAAGCATCACAGAAGACCTCAAACGGTTTGGATTCATCAGGAGGAGTCAGAACTGGAGCAGTGACGAACTTCTCTTTCAGGGTGTTGAAAGCGATGTCACATTCAGGAGACCAAACGTACTTCACATGCTTCTGGAGAAGGTTGGAAAGAGGCTTCGCGATCTTTGAGAAGTTCTCAATGAACCTTCGGCAATAGCTTGCGAGCCCAAAGAAGCTGCAGAGTTGCTTCACGTTCTGAGGTGGTTCCCAATTCACAATTGCAGACACCTTCTCAGGATTAACCGCTATGCCCTTGGCAGAGATGATATGTCCAAGGTAGAGAACCTCATCGAGCCAAAACTCGCACTTTGAAAACTTGGCATAGAACTGATGTTCTCTGAACTTATCCAGCACCAAACGCAAGTGCTTGGCATGATCCTCCTTGTTCTTGGAAAAGACCAAAATGTCATCGAGGTAGACCAAGACGAAGTCATTTGTGTAGGCGTTGAAGATGAAATTCATCATGCGAGAGAATGTTGGCGGAGCATTGACGAGGCCGAAAGACATGACAGTGTATTCATGTGAACCATAACTTGTTCTGAATGCTGTCTTGGGGATATCTTGTTCAGAATGCGAATCTGGTGATAGACCATACGGAGATCAAGCTTGGAGAATACTTGAGCACCTTTGAGTTGTTCAAACAGCTCGTTGATGTTGGGAAGTGGGTACTTGTTCTTTATGGTCTTCTTGTTCAATGGACGGTAGTCGACACAAAGTCGGTCCGTTCCATCATTCTTCTTCACAAAAGAACTCCACAACCCCATGGAGAAGAACTTGGTCGGATGAGACCCATTCTCTCTTGAATATCGAGTTGCTTCTTCAGCTCCTTCAACTCTTCAGGTCCAAGCTTGTAAGGACGTTTGCAAACAGGTTCCGTGCCAAGCTCAAGATCGATGACGAATTCAACTGGCCGGTGCGGAGGCATTCCTGGAAGCTCTTCTGGAAAGACGTCTTGATATTCACAAACGACCGGAATCTGAGAAATGGCATCTAGCTCACCCTTCTCATTGAGAGAAAACAGACGGATGGTATCATCACGAGCGGCGAAGACAATTACATCCTCAGACGAATGAGTCAATTGAATCTGCTAGGCAGCACAATCAAGCTGAGCCTTGTGCTTAGAAAGCCAGTCCATTCCGAGAATAAGATCAATATCTGAGTCACCAAGAACCGTAGGAGAAGACAGAAACTTGTAGTCGCCCAACGTGATAGTAACATCCGGAACCATGGAGTTAGCGTTCATGCGTTTACCCGGAGAGACAACTGCTATCGGTCTAGGCAAAACTTGGAGAGCCAATTCATGCTTAGATGCAAAAGGTCTTGAGATGAAACAATCTGATGCACTAGTGTCAAAAAGAACTTTTGCAGGAATATCGTTAACATGAAGGTTACCCATGATGACATCTGACAAGTCCTCTGCCTGAGCTGCATTTATCATGTTGACCTTGGCAAACTTGGGGTTATGCTTGACCACTGCGGTGCTGGCAGACCTCACAGGAGGAGGAGGAGGAAGACACCTCTGATTGAAGCATTTGTTGGCATAGTGACCCTTCTACTGACACTTGTTGCACATGACCTCCGAGAGCGGGCGGTGATACGGAGCACTTGATCTTGGAGCTTGAGACGAAGTCTTGTTCTGAAAGCCTGGGTTGGGTGGGTGGGAAGATCCATTGCCACCTTTGCTCTTCTGCTGATAAGGATGACGGAACGGAGGAGGAGGCAGCCAATACTTTTGCTGCTTAGAAGCCACTTGAGTTGAGGAAGAAGGAGTTGCATCTCTGACTCGCTTCTTGGAAGCATCGCACTTGAGTTGAGAAGTCTCTTGCTTCATTGCCATATTGTAGAACTCATCGTACTTCTTTGGCTCAAAAAGGACGAGAGCTAGTTGGAGATCTTCTTTGAGGCCACCCCTGAACTGATAAATCATGCTCTTCTCGTCAGGGACGTCCTGCTTGGCGAAATGAGCGAGCCTCTGGAACAGAATGTTATACTGGTAAACAGACAAGATACCTTGCTTCAAGTTGCGGAATTCCTCACGCTTGCTTTCAACAACACTCTGAGGAATGTGATGAGCTTTGAAGTCTTGACGGAATTCATCCCAGGTAATCACACGGCCTCCTCTGGAATCTTTGTATTGCTGAAACCATTCTGCAGCTTGGTCTTTGAGTTGGAAGGAGGCAAACTTGACAAAGTCCTTAGGCCTGACGTTACTGCACTCGAAATGCTTGCATATATCCACGAGCCAATCATCAGCGTATGAGGCCTCGACACAGTTGCTGAAGGTCTTTGGCTGATTAGCAAGGAACTGGTTGAGTGTAGCAAACTGATTCTGATTGTTGCCATGGCCTTGGTTCCCTTGGTTGCGCTCTTGCAGAATTTGCATCATCAGTTGCGTGTTTGCATTGGTAGCAGCCATCACAGCTTGCCATGCCTCCGGAGATGGAGGTGGTGGTGGCGGATCCTGATTCTGATTCTGACCCTTAGCAGGAGCCATCCTGAAGAGGGTGACATCCGTTAGCATCTTGACAGACATATATTGAAGCCGAATCCAACGGATAGAAATTGCAACATAAAGTCTTCACATCCGAACAAAATGAACGAATGCATCCCAATTGAAATGGTCACATTTCCATAAATTGAGAAGCCACTTAGATAGAGGTAGAAGAATAAAACAACAAGGTACGGACAAGAGCAAATACTTGGTAAGGAATTACCCAATCCCAAACCAAATATCCGCGGAAGAAATACTAGAGCTACATGAATTCCCACCTATGAAACTCCCGAACCTTTCCGGTTATGCAATCAGGTGTTGGGGATACAGGGGAAGCATAATATCTCACCCAAAGCTAGCAAATCCTACATCCAGCTGTATCCATCCTTCAACACATAACCAAGAAAACTTCGGAAATCGTTTACCTCAACCTTCGAAAAGCATCCGTTATATGAGTTATGGCAATACTCCCGAACTCCCGCCCCAGTACTGGGTGGCGTCGAGGTTATCTCACCAACAACTGCATAAAAGAGATTTTCGATGTCGGCGAAACTCAGGTATTCCAGAATTGCAATGATAAAATTGTGACGACAACACCTTGGAGCTCAACTCCCGGGGACACTGCCACAACCCCTAAATGACAGGAGGCACCAAGAATAATGTTCTTGTCACAAAACCATCGGAACGATTCCAAGATACCCGCGTGATCCTAAAAAAATTTAGTGAAATTTGAGAAGAGAAGAGTCAAAACTCTACGTGAGGAGGCCTCACCAGAGCGACGAAGGGACTGAGGAGTAAAAAGAATTCCTAACTCTCCGGTATATATAATCCTAAATGACTCAAAACATTTTTCTAGACTCAACAACGCCAACGATTCGATCAAGCAGGGGGGCTCCTAAGGTCGGGGAAGGCTCTGATTACCAACTTGTAACGCCCTCGATGCGGCTATATCTCCCACGTGTCGAAGCATGACTTAGAGGCATAACCGCATTGAAAGCAATGTCGTAAGTGAGGTAATCTTTGCAAACAACCCATGTAATACATAAAGGGAAAGAGATACATAGTTGGCTTACACTCGCCACGTCACACAATGCATAAATAACATTACATTCATCCAAATACACTCAAGGTCCGGCTACGGAACCAAAATAAAGATAAACCCCAAATGCAACATAGTCCCCGATCGCCCCAACTGGGCACCACTACTGATCAACTGGGAAAGACACGTAGTATCATCCTGAGTGCTCATCGAACAGCCACTTGAGCTCAGTTGAATCACTTGGAGCGGTATCATCGGTCCCTCCATCTGGTTTTGGAAGGAATCTGTGAGTCACGGGGACTCGGCAATCTCACACCCTCGCGATCAAGACTATTTAAGCTTATAGGTAAGGTAAAGGTATGAGGTGGAGCTGCAGCAAGCGACTAGCATATATGGTGGCTAACATGCGCAAATGAGAGCGAGAAAGGCAAAATCACGGTCGAACAACTATGATCAAGAAGTGATCCTAGAACAACCCACGTCAAGCATTACTCCAACACCGTGTTCGCTTCCCGGACTCCGCCGAGAAGAGACCATCACGGTTACACACGCGGTAGGTGCATTTTAATTAAGTTAAGTTTTAGGTTTCTACAACCGGACATTAACAAATTCCCATCTGCACATAACCGCGGGCACGGCTTTCGAAAGTTCAAATCCCTGCAGGGGAGTCCCAACTTAGCCCATCACAAGCTCTCACGGTCAACGAAGGATATTCCTTCTCCCAAGACAATCCGATCAGACTCGGCATCCCGGTTACAAGACATCTCGACAATGGTAAAACTAAACCAGCAAGGCCACCCAAATGTGCCGACAAATCCCGATAGGAGCTGCACATATCTCGTTCTCAGGGCACACCGGATTGTCCAAGGTTCTGGTAGGCCAGCCCAGAGTTGCCCCTGGTGGCCACCGGCAGCTGACAGGTTGGACCAATACTCAGAGGAGCACTAGCCCGGGGGTTTAAATAAAGATGACCCTTGAGTCTGCAGAACCCAAGGGAAAAAGAGGCTAGGTGGCGAATGGTAAAACCAAAATTGGGCCATGCTGGAGGAGTTTTATTCAAGGCGAAGTGTCAAGGGGTTCCCATTATAACCCAACCGTGTAAGGAACGCAAAATCCGGGAACATAACACCGATATGACGGAAAACTAGGGCGGCAAGAGTGGAACAAAACACCAGGCATAAGGCCGAGCCTTCCACCCTTTACCAAGTATATAGGTGCATTAAGATAAACAAGATAATATGGTGATATCCCAACAATAAACATGTTCCAACAAGGAACGATCTCCAATCTTCACCTGCAACTAGCAACGCTATAAGAGGGGCTAAGCAAAGCGGTAACATAGCCAAACAACGGTTTGCTAGGACAAGGTGGGTTAGAGGTTTAACATGGCAATTTGGGAGGAATGGTAAGCAAGTGGTAGGTATCGTAGCATAGGCATAGCAAAAGAGCGAGCATCTAGCAAGCAAAGATAGAAGTGATTTCGAGGGTATGGTCATCTTGCCTGCAAAGTTCTCAGAGTCGACTTGATCCTCGTAAGCGTACTCAACGGGCTCCTCGATCAAGTACTCGTCTCCCGGCTCTACCCAAGCAAGAACAACAAGCAAATAGAACACAATCAACCACGTGCAATGCTCAAGCAACATGATGCAAACATGGTACGATATGCGGGATGCGATATGTGATGCATATGCAAGATTTGGAAAGGAATGATTGAACCTGGCCTCAACTTGGAAATCTAAGAGAGCCAATGGAAAGGTGAGGTGATTTTGGTCGAAATCAATATAAAGATCACCGGAATCAGATGCACGGTTTGGAAATGGCAAGCAAAACAAATATGGCACCGGTCTGCGATAAACAGCAAGTAGCCTTCTAAATGCATTAATATAAATAAGCTACTGCACTCAAACATGGCAACAAAATACATGTAAGGGATCCACTCAAGATGCTTGACAAAAGATGAACACTGAGCTACGGCTAATTCACTCGTTAACAGCTTCAAACAAGCATGGCAAAAGTGCAAAAGATAACAGGTTTCAGACTTAGTGAAATTAACAGCATGTCAGGAATTTATCATCAGGAAGCAATGTTTAGAGCACGATAACTACATGCTACAGGAACATATCATGGCAAAGCAAGGCATGGCATGAAGCTACTCAAAGCATACAACAAAAGTCCCTTAGTGACTATGAGCCAAAAGGGATCAGAAAATACAATTGCAAGCATGTGAACATAGCAAAAACATAAACAGATTCAGACTTAGTGAAAAACTGGAGCATGCAAAACAGATAACAAGTAGGCATGTTTACGAGCTCGATGCACTCACTACGAGGCATTGCATGACAAACTAAGCATACACCTAGCAAATAGACATGGCATAGAAGCTAGACATGGCAAGAACAACATCATAGCATGCACGGATCAACAACAACAAGCTCGGCAAAAGTGCTAAACATGTTAACAATCTGCCAGGAACATTTTATAGCAAAAGAAGAGCTCGATTGACTCAAGCTAGGATGCTCCATAAATTCAAACAAAAGCATGGATGGATAGAGCACCACAATATCTACAAAACATCCTTACTGATCATGCTCAAAAGAGGCACGGATCACTAGGAAATAACATGAACATATGGCATAAAAATAATGAGAGGGCAAGGACTTAAGTCCTTGAAATCAGCATCATTGAGTAAGCTACTTTGCATGCTTGTGCTAGTCACCACAAAGATCACAAGAATACATGGCATACACCCCTGTAAAGATGGCATGGCATTCTTCAAAACACATGTAGAGCTCAAGATCATAGCATGCACACATTAATCATGGCAAAAATGACAAAACTGCATTTGCTGCAACAGATCTGAAACTATCATCACATAGCCCTCTTCCAACAGCATTTCGGGCATCAAGATGACCTCAACTGAAAATGATGCAATGAGATGAAATGATGTACTCATCGAGACGAACATTTTGACATGCTACACGCACGAAACGGAGCCACGATGAGGAAGTTATGATGCGTCAAAGTATGCAAAATATCTAGGGTTTGGGGGGAAAAGTCAACCGTAACTTCTGAGATCCAGATCTGGTGCGGATTACGAGGTTCGTCGGCGCCGGAGTTACTGTTCACCGGCGACGAGGACGCGGTCGGAGGAGGACGCCGGAGAGGAGGGGTCGCCAGGGCCGGAGTGCGGCGAGGTCGCCGGAGCGACGAGCGGCGGCGCGGCGAGGAAGGCTGGGCGGCGGAAGCAGAGGTAGGTGGCGGCGGGGCGACGTGGGCCGCGGGGGCCGGCCATGGGCTCGCCGGGCCGCGTGGTGGAAGGAGGCGACGGAGCCACGTGTCGCTCGCTCACTGGATCTGGGCAGTGCCCGGCGCGCAGGTGGACATGTCTGGCGGCGGCGCGAGCGGAATTTTAGGGTTAGAGTGGTTTTGGATCCGGAATTTTCGGGGAGTGGCCTATATATAGAGGTAGAGGGATCTAGGAAGCTTTAAATGAGGTGCGGTTTGCGGCCACGCGATCGTGATCGAACGCTCTAGATGATGGAAGGGGTTTAGGTGGGTTTTGGGCCACTTTGGAGGGGTGTTGGGCTGCAACACACACGAGGCCTTTTCGGTCCCTCGGTTAACCGTTGGAGTATCAAACGAAGTCCAAATGGCACGAAACTTGACAGGCGGTCTACCGGTAGTAAACCAAGGCCGCATGACAAGTCTCGGTCCAATCCGAAACCGTTTAACACCCGCACATGAAAAGAGGTAGAAAGGGACACCGGAGGACATAGGAGCGCCGGAATGCAAAACGGACAACGGGGAAAATGCTCGGATGCATGAGACAAACATGTATGCAAATGCAATGCACATGATGACATGATATGAGATGCATGACAAAGACAAAAACACACGAAGGAAAAAACCCGACAACGAGGAAATGACATAACTTAATGACGGAAAAGGCAAGAGTCGGAATACAATTAAGGTAGTTACATCCGGGGTGTTACAGGGCATCTCCATAGCCCGTTGATACGCCTAGTTGATGTGAGACTATCTTCTCCTTTTTGTCTTCTCCACCATCATATTCTATTCCACCTATAGTGATATGTCCATGGCTCACGCTCATGTATTGCGTGAAAGTTGAAAAGGTTTGAGAACTTCAAAAGTATGAAACAATTGCTTGGCTTGTCATCGGGGTTGTGCATGAAGTGAATATTTTGTGTGGTGAAGATGGAGCATAGCCAGACTATATGATTTTGTAGGGATAATTTTCTTTGGCCATGTTATTTTGAAAAGACATGATTGCTTTATTAGTATGCTTGAAGTATTATTGTTTTTATGTCAAATGATAGACTATTACTTTGAATCACTCATACCTTAATATTCATGCCATGATTAGATATGTGATCAAGATTATGCTAGGTAGCATTCCACATCAAAAATTATTTTTTTATCATTTACCTACTCGAGGACGAGCAGGAATTAAGCTTGGGGATGCTGATACGTCTCCGTCGTATCTATATTTTTTGATTGTTCCATTCCAATATTCTACAACTTTCATATACTTTTGGCAACTTTTTATACTATTTTTGGGACTAACATATTGATCCAGTGCCCAGTGACAGTTCCTGTTTGTTGCATGTTTTTTGTTTCGCAGAATATCCATATCAAACGGAGTCCAAACACGATAAAAACTGACGGAGATTTTTTTTGGAATATATATGATTTTTTGGAAGAAAAATCCACGCGAGACGGTGCCCGAGGTGGCCATGAGGCAGGGGCCTACCCCCTGGGTGCGCCCCTGACCCTCGTGGGCCACCCGTAAGGCGGTTGATGCCCTTCTTTCGCCGCAGGAAAGCTAATATCCGGTTCTCCGGGAATATAAGAAACGGTGAAAGGGAAGAATCTGAGAACGCATAAACAGAGAGAGACAGAGAGACATATCCAATCTCGGAGGGGCTCTCTCGCCCCTCCCATGCCATGGAGGCCAAGGACCAGAGGGGAAACCCTTCTCCCATCTAGGGAGGAGGTCAGGGAAGAAGAAGACGAAGGGGCCCCCTCTCCCCTTCTCTTCCGGTGGCGCCGGAACGCTGCAGTGGCCATCATCATCATCACCGCGATCTACACCAACACCTCCGCCATCTTCACCAACATCTCCATCACCTTCCCCCCTCTATCTACAGCGGTCCACTCTCCCGCAACCCGCTGTACCCTCTACTTGAACATGGTGCTTTATGCTTCATATTATTATCCAATGATGTGTTGCCATCCTATGATGTCTGAGTAGATTTTCGTTGTCCTTTCAGTGGTTGATGAATTGCTATGATTGGTTTAATTTGCTTGTGGTTATGTTGCTGTCCTTTGGTGCCCATCATATGATTGCGCGCGTGGATCACACCTTAGGGTTAGTTGTATGTTGATAGGACTATGTATTGGAGGGCAAGAGTGACAGAAGCTTCAACCTAGCATAGAAATTGATGCATACGGGATTGAAGGGGGACCAATATATCTTATTGCTACGGTTGGGTTTTACCTTAATGAACGTTAGTAGTTGCGGATGCTTGCTAATAGTTCCAATCATAAGTGCATAGAATTCCAAGTAGGGGATGACATGCTAACAGTGGCCTCTCCCACATAATACTTGCTATCGGTCTAGTAAAATAGTTAATTGCTTAGGGGCAATTTCGCAACTCCTACCACCACTTTTCCACAATCGCTATATTTACTTTATTGTTTCTTTATCTAAACAGCCCCTACTTTTTATTTACGCACTCTTTATTATCTTGCAAACCTATCCAATAACACCTACAAAGTACTTCTAGTTTCATATTTGTTCTAGGTAAAGCGAACGTGAAGCGTGCGTAGAGCTGTATCGGTGGTCGATAGAACTTGAGGTAATATTTCTTCGGTTCGACACTCTTACTTGTCGAAAACTGTTGCGATCCCCTATACTTGTGGGTTATCACTTGCCCTAAGGACCCCTTCCCGTTGCCGCGCATCGACCAGATTGTTGACTCCACGGCCAGGTGTGATCTGTTATCATTCCTCGACGCCTACTCAGGCTACCACCATATCTTCATGACAAGAGAAGATGAAGAGAAGACGGCATTCATCACCCCATGTGGTATGTATTTCTTTTTACAGATGCCTTTCGGGTTGAAGAGTGTCGGCTCAACGTTTGCAAGAGCGGTCCAAATTGGTTTTGAACCTCAGCTCCATAGAAATATGGAGGCCTACATGGATGACATAGTGGTCAAAACCAAAGACGGGCCCACTCTTGTGCAAGATCTGGAGGAGACATTTGCTAACCTGCGCAAGATCAACCTCAAGCTGAACCCTAAGAAGTGCGTCTTCAATGTTCCGTCTGG